>NC_090436.1:531304864-531607895 GCF_031143425.1 Pleurodeles waltl
AAGACAAACAAGACCTCAGTTTCATTTGTTCGTGTGGTATTGTGCTTCCACCTCCATCATTAGGCCCTGCAACAGGTGAATCAGAAGTGTTGGCATCATATAGGATGAGTAGGTGGGGACACTGAGACCCATATTTATACTTTTAAGCGCCTCATTTGCGTAATTTTTTGACACAAAAGCGGCACAAACTTACAAAATACAATTATAGTTTGTACGTTTGCACCGCTTTTGCATCAAAAAATGATGCAAATGTGGCGCTAAAAAGTATAAATATGGGCCTGGGTTTGTGTTCCACTAGTTTCTGGCAGGTATCCCATCTGAAAGAAATGTGTGACCAGTGAGCTTCCTAGCAGGGGGGTGATTCAGATCCTTGCATTATAATCTAGATAACATTGTTTTTCCGGAAGGTCAACCTACAAGATATCTAGGGTCTAATGAGAGAGGCAAAGCTCTTATAAGCAAACGTATTCACTGGCTTTGATTCAAAAGGGGTTGTACTTTGGCTTTCGGAAAGGATGCACTCTCTGAAGGGGAGTTTCTTCTGCATTGAAAGGTGACTTAATAGAATCATTTTACCAGTAATAACCTTGTAATTGGTCTATTTTAGATAGAGTCTGATGCGTGTCCCCAGTTTCTACTTGCATTCAAATAAGGGAGGGTGCCATCAGTTAGGAATAATTATATAAGCAGGGGTGGGTGGAACTTGCAGAGTTTCAGTATGTGGAATTCTGCAGAGTTGCAGGAAAAACTCCACAGAATTCCACCAACAGGTGGAAAATATGAGACTCCACTGCCATTTAGCACCAGTAGAGTGAGCAGGGTTGAAAAGCAGCACAAACGGCACCATGCATTGCACAAGAGAGCGCGTCCAGGCAAGATGATTCTACTCGAGTGGCAGCAAACTTACTCAAACAGCAGCCCTCTCTGAGTGTGACCGCTCATGTCTGCCGGCATTCTAAAAATGGGGCCGGAAGGCTTTGTACCAACTGGAAATTGTGCTAGGGGTTGCAAATCTCTCTCACAAGTGTGCGTTGTGGAGCCTTGCATTGTTCCTGCGAGGCAAGAATGGCAGAATAATTCCACTGCACACCAGTTGGTGGAATTTGGCAAGAGCCCCACTTTACAAGCGTAACGCGGAGTTACCCAAATTCTGTCAATTACGCAAGCGGAATTATAATACCATCACGCGGGTAACACGCGTTTACCTACTTGCTGCAAAAATCTACATCTAATCCCTCTGGTTAAGTTTTATTTTGGCTTTTAGTCACATTCAAGGGTTTCCCTTCAGATTGATATCATTAACCGATTCCACATCTTCTACCCTGGCAGTTGTTGATGAGTCCCAAAATAAAATACTAGTTGCTGTTATTATCAATGTTGCTAATGCCAAATTCACTCTTATACCATAGAGGAGGTGGATTGACTGATGGACCTACATGGATGTCCTAGAGGACAAGGAAACACAGGTTTATGGTTTAACAATAATCCTCTCCTGGACATAGGAGTGGAAGCTAAACTGGGCAACCTTAATGGGACGTTTTATAGTACAAATATGTTATCAATAATTTCCTGATGGGTTACTCTGCGCTTTATGCAGGGCTATTCTACAATGTGTACTCCAGTTGTCAAGGGTCTTTTGAGTAGGCCCTTGAGTGGGCTTAGTAATACAGTTATCCACTCCTTTTTGTTGCCAGAAAGTGCAATAGGGATACAAAACTGTTAACATCATTAATTCTGTAGGCGAACACGCTATCACTGTGAATGTATAAAAAGACCAAATCTGAAAAACACGAAATCCCCTATTTCTTTGTGAATTGATTGCCTAGCTGATTTATAAATTTGACAATAGAAACGAAATCAGTTTGAAGATGCTGAATGATTTTAATTTACATTTAGTGTATGCTTGCCCTTTTATCTAGGTGCTAGGTGTGAGTGATCTTGAACTTGCCACTCCAAAACCAGTACTAAAGAACAATGGAGTTAACATGAAATCTTATAAAGGGCTGAAAACAAATTGAATTATGAGTTAAGATCTTTAAATGGGATATTTCCTTCTGACCTTCTGGCCTTTATTATATACTGATTGAGACAGGTATGTGGTCCAAGGTACAGAATAAGGTTATCTTGGAGAAAACAGAGTGATTAAACCTTTCTTGCAAAAAAACGTATCAATGAAATTGCCTGTACGTATTACAGGTCTGTAAATATTACCAATACTAGATCTAGAATAAGATAGGGTCAGAAGAAACAACTGTGAAAACCAAATGTGGAGAGATCTGGCCAAGGCAGCAACGCTGAAGTATAGCAAACAATTCTAGCATTTTATTACCAAAGGGACAAAGCTACAGATCAAAGAAGATGATTTTCACAACCAGTGATGCATGAGGGTAAACCATTTTAGTACTCTCTACTCCAAACAGGATGGTTTGTGAGAGCCTATTGGGCTAATTGATTGAAAGGTTAGTGATAATAGTAGGGAGGGCGGAGAGGTACACTTGATTAATTTACCTTGACCAAGACAATGGAGGCTCTTGATAGCATAAAAAAAGACTAGCGCCAGGCCTGGACAAAGTCCCAGGAGACCTTTTTTGTCTCAGGACCTGTGGTTTGGGGATTTATTCTAAACCAAACATTCAATGCGATAGCAAGAGGGGCAGAAATTGCATAGGTGGTGCCAATGTATGAGAAAAGAGACCCTGTGAACTTTAGGCCTATTGGTTTGATCGACATTCCCCGGAAGCTATTTTATCGTCAGATGCTTGCGAGAGTGCATTTATGAATAAAAGAGGAATAGGCCCTGTCCCCACTCCAGGCAGGTTTTAGAGCCAGTACGAGCACTGTGTAACAAATATTTTGCCTTTTACTAATATTATGGAAATGCGTGGTCATTAAGAAGGAACATATGTAGTGTTTGTGGACCTATGAGCGGCCTTTGATCTCATCCCTAGGGAGAAAATGTGAGCTGCGCTCAAAGAGATAGGGATGCCAACTAACTTATTCCAAATTTTAATATGGCTCCACAATAATAACTATGCCCAAGTGAGATGGGGAAGGATAGGCAAGTTGACTGAACGAATAATGGTAAACATAGGAGTTCACCACGTATGCATTTTGGCTCCAACTCTGTTTACCCTCTACATAAATGGGCTGATTAACACAATATCATATACGCTACTGGTATCAAAGACTGCTATAGGGATTCAAAGCTTACTCAACCAATTTCAGTCCTTCTGCAAACAATTTAGCTAAGAAGTTAATGTAACAAAAAACAAGTTTATGACTTTTAACTCACATAGGACCTTTAGAGGCAGGTTATTGTTAGGAAAAAAGATCTTGGAAAAAGTATTTAGAGGTCACAATTGCAAGTACAGTTACAAGGGTACCCCAGTTAGCTAAAAGCCAACTTACATTACAACATGCAGACTCCACTATGTTAAAAAATATAAATAATTCAAGTTACAAGCCTGCTACCCCAGCCGTTGAAATTAACTGAGCTACAAGGCTTGTGGCTGCCTCATATGGAGCCAAGATGTGGGGTTTGAACCAAATGAGGGTCCTTTAGAAAGGAGAGAATACGTTTATGAGATCATTACTTGCTGTTCCCCAGAATGCCCTCCTAGCCTCAATCCACTTAGATTCGGAGCTATAGAACATAGTGCACATGGCATCATTTAGACCACTAGACTATTGGCTGAGGGTCTGGACCAATAATTCACCTGTCTCCTTGAGGCAATCATTCAATGAAATAAGAACTTTAGATGTAAGGGAGAGTATAACCTGGTTTAAACATATGAAAACCTGGTTCTCCAAACTAGGGTTGAGTGAATATTGGGTCAATCCTGAGCATATAAGAAAGAACACATTGTCATGCTTACAAAAGAGGTACTGAAGCTATAATAATTAAAATGGTTATGCAGTAACAAAGTTGGAGTGTTAACAGTGAGGGCTTGGGTACCAAAGAGGGTACCCAAGGGCTGCAGCATATATTGTGCCACCCTCAGGGACCCCCCAACTAGCACAGGCAGACTGCCATTGCAGACTACGTGTCTTGCTGCTCTTAAAAGTGAAAACACAATATAGCACACAGTCTGTGTGCCATGTCCCTTAACACAGCGTGCAATGTATGTAAGTCATCAGTACAGTAACCTTACAGTCCTAAGGCAGGGTGCAGTATATTACATGTGAGGACATATTTGCAAGAGCAGATATGCCCCTTTATGTCTTTGTTGATTCTCGGACATAGTGAGTGAACAGGGAAGGCATTTTAAGTACATTTGCTGGACACCAGGCAGTATGAGTTCCCCAGCTACATGATGCTCACTGAAACTAGGGATGTGTGGTATTGAACATCTGGTATTAATAAACCCTCACTGATTCCAGTGATGGATTTATTAGTACATGCAGCCAGAGGGCACCTTAGAGGTGCTCTCTGAAAATGTACTATCTACCTGTATGCTGGATGACTAGTTTTAACTAGCCTGCCACCAACAGACATGTTTCTCACGCCCAAGGGTGAGAGCCTTTGCTCTCGGGTGGACAGGAACAAAGCCTACTCTGGCTGGGGTGTTAACAACCCCTACCAACAGGAGCACCTGCAAATCTGCATTCCAAGACAGAGGGCTTCAGAGAAGCCCACCACCCTTGGTATGCAGATCTGGCTTCTCTCAGGAGGGAGATGCTGACCTCCCCTACCCCAGAACACATTTGGCACCTGGACAGGTGGGAAATTTAGTATTCAGTGAGGTGTGTTCAACCCTCAGATCAGTTCCACCTCTAAGGTGAGCTGCCTGACATGGACATAGCATTTAGAAATCTGCCATCTTAGTGTTGGCAGATGTAGGAAATCTGGGACTTGGTTAGGCCCACTTCCCACAGGAAGTGATTATATAGGGGGTGTAGTGACGACAGGGGTCAGTAGCCCATTGGCTACTACCCTACACTTCTGGAAATACCCCTAAATTAATTATTTAGGAGAGCCCCTGGTACCTGGTAAGCAGATTCCTGCTGACCTACGAAGAAGAACACTCAAGCTGCTAAAGAAGAGACTGAAGAAGAAGCAACTGACTTGACACTAGCCCCTCTGGCCTGTCTGCTCTTCCCGCCAATTTGCGCCAAAGTCATCTTGTCCTGCAAGCTGTTGTGCCTCCAGAAGCCTGGGAGGACAGCCTGCCTTCAACAAAGATCCAAGAACTCCCATAGAGCAGCAGAGCTGCTCAACTGCATCCTGCAAGCACCCCAAGAGACCTGAGAGGACTCCGTACTGCCAAAACCCTACAACGGAAAGCACCACTGCCCTTAAGCCACCTAGCCTGAGCTGAAGTGGACCAATGGTGCCGGCGTGGTCCTCCAGCCCTCCAGAGACAAAACTCACCTTGGACTTGCCGACTATGGACTAACTGATGTCGCTTGCAGCCTCTTTTTGCAGGCCTCCTCCACCACGAGTGTTCTTGTTGGAGAAAACCCGATGCTTCAGGACACCTTTGCCCTCTGTTTATATTCAAAAAGATAGTTGTTGGACCTGGCCCTTTTTACAGGGTCATCCCCAAACATTTCACCTTCCTGCTCCTATTTTTTTCTGACCTCTTTTTTTGTTGGCTTTAGGACTCTGAGCACTTTATCACTGCTTATCAGTGCTAAAGTGCATTGTTTCTCCCTTCTAAATGTGGTATGATTGGCTTACACCCAATTGGCACATTTAATTTACCTGTAAGTCCCTTTTACCCAAGGCATGTAAATGAAATGCTACTAGTGGACCTGCAGCTTGCGACACCCACAGAGGTAGCCTTTCACACCTCTCTCAGGCCTGCTACAAAAGGGCCTACGTGTGCAGTTTACTGCCACAAGGACCTGGCATCTATTTTTATTTGCCAGGCCTGGAACTCCCCTTTTACTACATATAAGTCACCCCTAAGATAGGCCCTAGCTAGCCCTATGGGCAGGGTGGTGTGTGGGTAAAAGGCAGGACATGTGCCTGGTTGTGTGACATGTCCTGGTAGTGACAAACAGCCTATTAGGTTTCTTACTACTGTGAGTGCTGCCTTTTTCATAGGATTGCATGGGGACTGCCCTAACCTATGTCTAAGTGGTATTGTCTAATCTTTGAGGGGTAGCATAGGCATGTTTGGTATGGTTTTAATGGTAGTGAGAAATGCTGCTAAGTGGTGTAGGTGATTTGTTTATTACCGTTATAGAAATGCCACTTTTACAAAGTGGGCATTTCTCTGTGCTTACGACTCTGTTTTTTTGCAGCTGACCTCCAAACCATGTCTGGGGCAGAGTGACAGCTGGACTTTGTTCGTACCTTTCAGACAGCCTGTACACAGGGAGGGTGGAGGTGTCACAAGAGTACATCTAAAAACTGAATGGTCCTCCTGGGCTGGGAGAGGGAGAGGCGGGGCACAACTGCATTTGTAAAGGCTGTGCCCTGGCCTCACAGAAAGGGCTTGTTCACCCCCCACTGATGTCGGGAGCTAGTGCTGAAAGAGAAAGGGGACACTCCTGGAACTGGTTGGTAGTGGTTGGAACCCCTTCTCCACCTTTTGTGGAGACTGTGCAAAATAAGTATAAGTACAGGGGGTCTTCCCCCACATTTTAAGACACTAATGGACTACTGGATTGGACTGGACAGTGGATGCTGCTAGAAGGACTCGCCAGGAACTGCTTTGGGACTTCTGCTGTTGTGCTGGCCTGTGACCTGTTAGCTCACTGAGAAGGGACTCTCACTGCCTGTGAATCCTTGTGCTGGCCTGCTTGCTTGGGCCCTGCAGCCCTGTGCTTCCATTGTTGTCTCCAGGGGCTGGGTGGTGTGCCTCCCTTGCCCCTGCATTGCCCTTTCTCAGGTGCAGGAAGGGCGCTTTGGGATTCTTTGCTTCAGCACAAGGGATGCGCTGTGCTTATTGAATGGGGAGCTTGGACAGCGATCCCTTTTTTCATTGTGGCGCGTGTGGAGCCCTTTGTTCTACTCTTTCTGGTATCATCGCAGCAGCTCGGGAGGAACGCAGCTGGCGTGCCTCTTCCTGAGACAAATCACCACCGTGGCCTAGGAGGAACACGGCTTGCCAAGAAGCCGCCAGTGGTTCACAGCAGCTCCAAGGGTGCAGGCGGCTGCTAACAAAGTGCTCGACTCTCCGCGGGGGACCCGAAGAGAGGTAGTCCAGCAGAATGGAAAACTGTGTGTGCTGGAACACATCCTCTATGGGATGCCACTTCCCCAGACATTAGCAGGACGGGCTGGAACCTCATTGAAGGCCCCGTCCCCGCTAAGAGACAGCAGCCACACCGTGCAAGGGCTGCCCTGTAGAGTTCTCTTCACCTGAAAGGAAAAAGCCAGCAGGAGCCACCCTTTCCCCCTTACCGTGGTGCTGCAGCCTCCCCCCACTTTTCCCGCAGGTTACCTTAGGAAAGCCCCGTAGAGCTTACTTACCTTCTAAATCCACCTGGGGGCATAGTGAGCTCTGGCCATTGTTGCAGGCTGGGACGGAACCTCTACAGAGGCCCCATTCCCGCCAGAAGCTAAGATGCCACCCTAATGTAATAGACGAGCAGGAGCTTCTCTCCCTGAAACGGTGGACTAGGATTGGGTACCATAATTCCTCTAAAGGGAGTGCAGACATGCTGCATATTTCTTTTATGACCTGACTTGTGGATGTGTCGTACTTGCTATGTTGGGAGGATGCCCACAATTTCAGGATTTACCTGGTATACAGTGAGAGGATAATAGTCTAGGACATCTGTAAGATGGAAATGTTTCATATTCTTAGCTCATGATGATGTACTGACATGTCTGCTAATGTGTTTTCTATTACGTGCATTTTTGGTGATAATGACAACCTGACCACTCCTAGTGTTCCAGAATAACCAGTAACCTATATGTTTACCTCCCTACTGCTCATTTTTGCATAGTGCTAGTACCCTGTGTGATGTTCTGACACCTGCTTGTGTAGCAGGGTATTGGTCTAATGATATACAGTACAGTTATTTTTTTATATAACTTGTTGTGTTTCCTTTGTGGTTTATTTAGTGCATCACATGTGATGTGTGTGTTATACTTTACACATTGCCTCCTGGATAAGCCTGACTGCCCGTGCCAAGCTACCAAGGGGTGAGCAGGGGTTATCTTGGGTGTGTAACTACCTCCCCCTGACTAGAGTGGGTTGGTTCTGCCTGGTTTAAGTGCATACCATAGCCAACCAGAAACCCCATTTCTAACAATGGCTTAATGGTAGGGTGGTTTTCCTGTATCGTGGCCCTCACTGATTTGGAGCAATTGTAACTCCAAACTAAAGCTCTTTCAAATATGTGGGAGTTGAGCTATCATGTTATGTACATGATCCATCCAGTGAGCCAAAGATGATTTGTTAAAGGATAACGTTCAGCTAACATATAAAGACTACGAAGGTACAGGTGTCCATTGGAGGGGCAGCAGGAGTCTTTTATCATCAGCAAACAAAATATCCTTAATTCCTGGAAAAGGGCAATTATTTGTCCTACAAATCATAACGATGACAAGGCATCCTCCAAGTATTATAAACCTGTGGTCTTAGATAGCTTACAGAAATTGTTGGAAAACCATTTAGAATCCCCCAGAGATGTGCCAGCGTCTCATTAAAGTTTTAGGCAGAGCGAAGACAGAAAGGAGCAGGGCTTTAGCCTCTTCTGATTAATCGTGAAGTGTATTACTTAAAAGAGGGAGGTATGTTTTCTGACCTTTTTCGATCTTTAAGCAGCCATTGCTAATAACTGTATGTCACTTCCAAAAATTACAATAAGACATTTGTTAGTTCCCGAAGGTCTCATTGAGCCAGTGTGAATATTAAATACTAATAATAATTACATCAGAGTTAGATTTGGTAGTTCAGGTATATGTAACAAATATTTTGGTATTAATACGTGTGTGTGGGAATACCATGGTACATTTGTCATCACGCAGCATCACTTCACCAAGCCATGTGATCCTGATGTCCTACGGATCACTTCATGCCCTCTGGTACACTCACAGATCTCAGCCCCCCGGCACCATCTGGGGAGTCTCTACCCCTTTCGCCATTGTCCACATTCGGAACACGGTAACTGTACTAAATGAATTCATGCAGTATTGGTAACTGTAGGCAGTAGTATCTTGTGCCGCCTTTTTGAGCATTAGTAACTGTCGGCAGTATAGTCGTACGCTGCACTGTTCACCGTGACACTGTTTATTTTCCATACATCAAGAGTTTCGGCAAATCTCGCCAGCCCTCTTGGGTATGGTGACAGTTAAACTACGGCAAAGTCTGTGCACGGGCTGTGCTTTAAGACTGTCGGAGGAGAAGATGTTCCTTCCACCTACCTGAATCCGACGAGTTCACCAATCTCCCACATCAAATGCCACTCCTCATGGGTCTTCACAGCTTTGCTCCTGAGAGACCACCACCCTAAAAGGAAAAAGAGAAACGACAAATCAGTAAGCGATTATCAACAAATCATCAGGACATTCAAGGTTTTGAACTTATTCAGTTATTTACTATAGATTCAAACTCCAGAGAAAAATATAATTCAAGAGAGCGAGACTCAGAGGAATGATGTGAATAAAAACTGCCAATATCTTTAATTGGGACAATGTCTTACAAATAAAGATCACCACTCAGAGTACCAACCCACAAGATTCGGAAAGGAGAATCTGAATCCTCGCACATACACCCTTAGACCCAAGAATCAATTTGAAGATTGAGTGTAGGAATAGCTGATTCTTCAATATAGGTGCCTCTGACACGTCACCAGTTGACTACATGCATATAATAGGACCATTTTCAGGGAAAGGGGGTCCTAGTACGCCCATGAAGAACAGAGAGTAAGGGCCTGATTTAGACTTTGGTGGATATGGTTTCTCTGTCACAAACATGATGGATATCCTGTACGCCGTATTACGATTCTATTATATCCTATGGACATCGTAATATGGTGAATGGGCTATCCATCACGTTTGTGATGAAGTAATCCTTCCACCAAACTCTAAATCATGCCCCAAGTCTTCTTTCGTAAAAGTTGGACAAGAGGAATCGAAACATAGAAGCAGGGCAACTCAAGACCCTCCTCTACTGGCTTGACTTTCTGACAGTTTTTTAACACCTCTGGAAGGAATGTAAGGGTGTAAGGAGCTGGGTCCATATCGTCTCTGAGAAGCTGCAGTGCAAGCCCATATAGTAATACTTGTATTAAGCCTGTTAGTACCTGAGGCAAAGTTATAAATTTGACGTTTGCTTCTTCAGTATGTTTATAAATAACTTATGACCCTATATTTTGAATGCAATCCCTTATGTAGCAGTCTTTAATGATATTATAATTATATACTTCCCATATCACTGAATAGTTTATTCATTTCGTTTAAGAGTTTTTGTGAGGCAAAACATCTTTGTCTATTTTAAAAAGTTATTATATATATTGTTCTCTTAAGCAATATTTTTAATTATGTTCTAATGTTTTTGTATGTATTCGACTGATTTCCAAATAATTCTATTTGATAACATGGGTGTCTATTAGTCCCATGATCAAGTCATGACATGGAAGTGAGGTACAAACCTTTTACCTGAACCATACTGCGTCTGGCTCTCACTGGTAAATCTACATAGTACATTCAACATGTAAGGTTTGGGTGGTCTCCTTTAATATTGAAGCGAGCACCATAGTATTTAATGATAGTCAGTGCTTCTGTCTCCTCTTTCCCTTCAGTTCCCTCTCACTGATCATCCCTCGCTCTAAATCTAACTTATTTTGTATACATATATAGTAAATGAAATGAGAAACATCTATTTTTACGCACTGAGCCTGGACCAAGCCTGTTCAAACAGTCCAGCCTATGGCCTGAAAAAAGCAACACCTGAGCAAAGAAGTAGCCCAAAGGCAGGACGAAGGCTGCACACTTTACTAAGAAAAGATGGGCTCCCTGACTGCCCCTTCTAATGATTTGTTTTCACCTTTGCCAAATGCAGCACAGTTATTTAGAAACCCTAGACCAGAGGTCTCCAAACTTTTTAATGCCGCACCCCTCCCCCCAGTTGAAAAATAAAAATCACTGGGCCTCCCTTCAGAATGTTTCACAAATATTTTATAAAGATGGCAATGCTTAAATATGTCTAGATATATTTAAACACTGCAGGTAAGTACTGTTGCCATTTTAAAAATGAAATAACATGTTTATGCTTAAAACAAAACACTGTTATCTGTGAAATGCTTCTTTTGGCCAGAGCCTGGCGCCCCCCCCTGGGATCACTTGAGGCCACCCTAGGCGGGCTCGCCCCCCAGTTTGAAGACCCCTGCCCTAGACCCTTTGTCGATGCACAGCTTCAAAACCAACTTACCGACTCGAAACAGGGAATCTGGTGGACTGTAACCCATGGACCACCTATGTATTGTATGAATATAGAGCGTTTTGGGCAACAATCAGTCCTGTGAGACTACAGGGTCATTTAAAACTCCTTTCACCATGGATGGATCCATGTAAGAATTTCTCACACTACATTTAAAGATGTTATTACATTTAATGTCTTCATCTAGTGCAGATAATATCTGTATGTGGAACTTAAATAATAAAAATATAGTGACATAAAAGAAATTTAATAATCAAAATATTAAAAGAATTACAATGGTATGATGGTTTTTCAGCAATTAATTGCATTGAATGATGAAACTAGTTATTGTTAACTAAGCCGTTTCTTCTAACCCCCAGCCGAGCTACCGTAAGAGTCTTTCGGAGTCTCGTTAGGTAGTTTCTAGCACACCATACAGGTACAAGCTGAACAACAAGCCAATTGTTTTGTACTTCAGGAAGGTTGCTCTGCGACTTAATTATGGCGTACAGGCAAACAAATCTCCCAGGAAGCAGGCTGAATATTCATCTCTTTCTAATACATGTCCATATCAGGTTTAAACACACTTTTCTGATTATTTTGAAAAGGAAGACATCATGATGAATGATGTAAAATTGAAAAATTAGCGTAATAATTGCCATGCATCTTCAGTAATTTCTAGCACTTATTCTAAATCACATTAATATTAATAAGTAATGGGCTATTAAACTGTAAAGCAAAGGTATATGTTTCATATATGCAATCAATACTAAATGCTGCACATGTCTATACATGAAACATTTTGCACTTAAATATATGGATATATGAATTTCTATTGGGGTAGATTAGCATAACATGCAAATATCACATGCCCACACCTAGTGCTTTATGCGGTAGGAGAGAAGAGTTGTCGGGAGCGATACAACAAGTGCCAGCTTCTCTGCACCTCGTTACCATGGAGCTGACACTTCTGAAAAGAAAATGCAATTATCAGGATTGGTCCTTGCTAATGTTGGAGTCTTAATTTGAATCAGACCGGACAGGTGGATTTGGGTAAATTGTTCCTGAATTTTCTACAAGCTGCCACCTGCAGCACATCCATTTTTCACAATTTACTTCAAGGAGCTCTGTGAACGTGTACAGAATGATCATGACTAGAGGCAGAACTATTTGAAGAGTGAGGATAGTACAGTGCTGCTGAAGGAGACGAGGAAGTCGACTGGCACATCCCAAGTACAGCATTACAAAGTTTATAACGTAGAGTCTGGATAAGCCAGAGCCATAAACAGCCATCACCTGCTGGTGCAGCATAAGAGTCAAACCAAGTGGCCCCAATGTCTGTGCAATACATGTGCACCCAACAGTGCCTCATCATTGCATACTGTGTTCTTGTGCAATGTAAATTTTAGGCATATGTGTTTGAAAGTGCCTCATCAGTGTACCATGTGTTTATCTGTGACTTATATCCAGCACTCGCTTGCAGTGACATGAGCATGAGTTGCAGGGCATGGCTGCATTAAGCCCTTCATGCGTTGAAAGCAAGACTAAGTGACAGCAGCAAGGCCCCAGGATATGAAAAAGTAGGAGTTGGGGTAACAGCAGGACTCAATGTGACCGCTTCAGATGTTTCCAGATATTTCTGAAGCATTTCAAACAGCCTCTTAAGTAAATGAGTGTGTCTACACAACTACGGTCAGAATGTCACAGCAGTGAGTGGGGCAGAAGCACTCACACTTTCACCAATATGTACCACCTGCTCCAAAAACTGTGTGTAACTTACATCCTCTGCCTTACAGGCTCTGTCAGCGATAATGGTTTACACTACAGCTGTCATGTTGTGTCTGTTCTAAATTGATGTTGAGATTGCACTGCTACTACCTACTGCAAGCAAAGGAGGCAGAATGGTGCTGTCAAGGAGTACCTGTTCTGTGAGAAAATAGAGCTTGCACTGTAGGGGCTTGATACGTAGTGAAGCTTACATTTATGCTGCCCAGACCATACATGTTCTGTGAGAAAGGGAAACTTGCACTGCAGTCATCTAAGTTGCACCTGCTGTAGAAGCAAGCAAAGCTTGCACTGCTGCTGTCCCTTCTGTTCCTGTTCTGTGAAAGAGGGACACATTTCTACTCATGCTTGTCTTCTACTTGTTCCACAGGGGAGCTTTCACAATAGCTGTCCTTTTTGTACTTCCACTCTTTGACATCACCTTGTGCTGCTCCTACTCCGGGTGCCATGTGTCCATTCCCTTTTCTTTTTGCTAAGCATGTCGCCAATGTCATGATGTCCTTTGGTATGTATTAGTGATCATTCTATTACATATTTTACTTTTACAGAAGACAAAAAAATGGTTTGTCAATGTTTATTTTTGTACCTGCTCTTAATAAAAGATTCAAATGCTTGATGCCCCATGTGAAAGAGTTTCAAAAGTATTTACGCCACCTTCTACAGTTGTAAAACATGGCTGACAAGTGACTGTTGTATGAAACACCTTCAATACCGCCTAGTGCTTAGTTTGCAGACAACTTAAGTGGTGTTATCCACATTGTTTCTTTGTACCTGAAATCTGAACCATACACCACCAGCAGGGGCATTGCCCACTCACAAGGTGACTGTCAGATGTCTGGTGAAAAACAGAGCAGAAATAGTAGGCAGCATGTGCAGTAAGGTTTGCCTTAGTATCATTGCCAGCTGCTTGTTCACACATCACTCATTCTGCCATCTCCCATTGGACACACGTTCAGTCCTCTTTTTCATATCAGTCACGTTAGCCTCCCATTTCTTTTTCCTCTCTTTCTTCCCTCCATATTCTCTCACACTCACTCTCCCTTCTCTGTCACTACTCTCTGTCTTGTCTGTGTCTCTATTTCTTTCTCCACAATACATTTTCTCAATCCCTTCTCCCCCACTCCCATCCTCTCTCCCACCTTTTCCTTCAGACTCCCTGTCAGATACAGCCATATCAGAGACTAACGTGGGTGTGAGGCCTGTAGTACTCCTACAGATTAGAAGCTGGTCACCAGTATCTCACTCCTTACAGAATAATTTACAGCGCATAAATGAATATTCTAAAGAGCTGCCTGTGGATTGGCTCAACACAATCTATTAATCAACACAACTCAAGCTGTGCAGGGGCTGAGCTCTATGTATACAACACAGGATTCTGCTCTGGTTTAGTGCAAGAAATAAACTCTGTAAAAAACTCAACAGAATGTCTGAAGGAGTTCAGCTCCATTTGTGCATAAACTCTGCTGTACCCATGCAGGGGTTCAGCAATATGTTTGCAGGGACTCAGCAAGGAGTTACAACCAGAGATGCTGACTTTGGAACTGAGGAACAAGGTTCAAGCCTCAGCGTCAGCTCACCTCCTGTGATCCCGGGCAAATCACTTAGGGCCCGATTTAGATTTCAGCGGACGGGTTACTCTGTCACAACAGTGACAGTTAGCCCATCCACCGAAATATAAATCCCATAGGAAATAATGGGACGTTTGTGCTATATAAAAATGCAAAATAAAGATCAACTCAATCTGTGAAGTAACTCAATCCCCACGATTTCTCTGCATGTGCAGGAACTAATTTTCTCCGTGCAGGAACTCATTAATGTCTTCTAGTTATTCAGCCACATATGTAGAAGTGCAACTAACTTCAGTTTTGGGTTCCTCGACTTAATCAAACAAACACTGAAATATGGTTCTCGATCCAAGACAATTTCGACCCTTTGATATGCTGCTCAGCAACTCTCTAGATCTGTCATGCTTTGGCTGTCTTCAGTTTGTCAAGTTTAAGTAGGGGCTCTAATGGAAATCTGGGGGGACCAAATCACATTTTCACTGGGATAGTGCTTGAGGGGCCCAGTGAGTAATCATGATTTTGAGAAATTTCAGAGAGGAAGTTTTACTAATCTGTCCTTTGGAAAATAAATACGGCCTGGGAATGTTTAATTCTCAAAACAAAGTTTGGTGGTCTCAGGCTACTTCATTGCTTTGATGGGGAATGTGGTTGTATTTTGTATATTTACCTAGATGTCATCCGTACGCAACCTCTGTGATTCCCTCACCTATAAAAAATGTGAACCCTTGTCTCTGGCACTAATATTGACCTTTGAAATCCCCTTTTCAGGCAGACATTCAAAAAGAGGAGGTATTTGGACTGTGTTTCAAAAGAAGGTGCATTAACATGCAGGAATACATTTTCTGGTTTGAAGTTGACATAGGATAATAGAAGGTGAGGCAGTACCAGTTGACAACAAAAGTGGGTCAGCTTGACAGACAGCAAGGCCCAGAACTTGCGCACCCAAGGTGTGTTTCAAGTATGCCTTTGAAATGTGTCTGTGTGTTGGATTTGGAGCTAGGCACCCTTTTCACCACATTTCCCAACCACCAACTACCACTTGCAGAGATGGTAACGAGGCCCAATAGGTAAGCCACACAAGGGCAGTGCAGTTTGGGGCACACTATGCTGCTGCAACAGAAAGCTTGGTGGGTGCAGAGCCAGATGCCATCTAGGCACAGTAATATGCTGATCCTCTCCGTCAGTTTGTTGCATGTTCAGCTACCAAATACAGAAGGGAAGAGACACACACAGTGGACTGTGAGAAGTCAGCACCCAGCAACCTTCAGCTGGGCACAGTGGAATATTGCACCCCACATGTGTCCTAATGTGATGCACATGCTCTGCTCATCCCAAACTGAGCTACATGGCGAACGTGAGGTACAGGAGCACATGACAGGCAGCTCTCCTCCCATGCTTGTGTACATACTGTTAGAGTAAAACGTATGACAGTTAAAGTAACTGTGTGACATGACGTTATTGTCAAGCCAATAACCTGCCACAAAAACCACCTGATAGGCCATAGCTGGCCTTCCTTCTGGGACACAACAGGCAGTCAGGAGTATTTCACTCAGACACTGCCTGAAGAACCATCTTTTAAAAGTCCCTGCCCCACTGATAAATGCTGGTGCCACCCACCATCAGTTACCTCAACAGAATAACCGTGACCCAGACCTCTATTAGCCAATATCACTTTGCACACTCCTAGGACCAGATTTACTAAGGACTTCTGTTGCCCTTGCATGACACAAGTCATTGCAAGGCAACACGAGTCCCTTAGTGGTATTAACAAAGCCATACAATGCCACCTTGCGTGGCTCTGTGTGGTTTAGTGAAACCAAACTAATATGTTCCATGTGTGGTATATGGGCATTAACCCGTGGATTTTGACACAGTCCCAGGTTTACAAAGGTCTATAAGCCAGGTTTCTGCCAAAATGGTGCGCCTCCTTGAGGTAGGCTTAACGAGGAGAAATTCCTTTATTTTTCCTTACAGCACACAAAGAGGAAAATGCCATTAAGGATTGTTTTTTAACAGGAAGGTATCCCTTCCTGCACAGACACAATCCTGCCCTTAACACAGGTCCCTTGCACCATGGTGCAAGGATGCCTATGTTGGTTCCAGGCAGTCTTAATCAAGTGCTCCAATGCAAAAAGATAGCAGAAACATGCCATATCTTTGTAAATAAAGCACATTTCTGTTCTCTCCCTTTCATACAACACATAGCAGCAAGTTGCCTTGCTGCATTGCATGGAAGAAGTCTGCCCCTTAGCTTTTAATGCAGTGTTTTGTAAGAAAAATCACAAGCACCTTAATTCATAGCCCTTAGCCAACTCCACTGTCCTCTGCTCCCCCCTGAAATGCAAAATGCTATTAGTAAAAAAATATCTGAAACAATATGCCATAGTTGTCCTCCCCAATGCGAAGAATTATCTTGATTATAGTAGCATCAGCATTTTGCTACATGCTTTCCATATGCCAAGAACGACCTCAATATTCCAGTTCCAGCATTTTACCATGGGCATCCCATATGCCAAGAAATACTTCAAGTGTACCAGCACAAGCATTTTGCCATGAATGCCTCATATGCCAAGAACTTTGGCCAGTATGTCAGCTCCAGCATTTTGCTATAGGTGTCCCATATGCCATAAATTACATGAACAACATCTTATGTGCCTTCATTTTGCCAAGGTAACCCACATGCCAAGAACTACCACCTTCACCCTTATTCTTTCTCACTCCATCACTCTACCTCATTCTCACTTGCACTAAATTGTACTCACTCTCTAATTCTGTTAGTCTAATTCGCACTCCCTGACTCCCTCATTCTCACTTAGTTACAGTATCACTCATGCATTTAGATATGCACACAACATTTCACAGGGTTTTATTTTAAATACTTACCTTCAGCTATCTGAGCTGTTGTACTTCAGCTGACAGTACTGGGTAGACTCTCAGGGAAGGAACTCAGCCTCTTACAGCCTTCAGAACTGATGCAGAAGGCTGGAGTCTGCAAAGGGATGTGTCATAGTCGGGGTTTCTCTTGTTTTTTTGCCATTGTAGGTTCTTTTCCCAGAGATCTTCCTCCTGGCTTTGTACTAGATTTCTGCTGTATATGATAACCAGGGTCGAGGATGTATCTCGCTATCATGTACAATGCACTGAAAGTGAGCATGTAGGCCCAAACTTACCTAGGTGTGACGCAGCTCAACGCAGCAAGACAACTTGTTGCACTGCATCAAATACAGAGAGAAAAAAATATGCCATATCACATTTCTGCTCTCTCGCTCTCTGTGGTTTGCACACAGTGCAGCCTAGCGCCAATGCAGGCACCCTTGCGCCATGGTGCAAGGGTGCGTGAGTTTCAGACAGGATTGTATTGCGCAGAAAGGGACCCCCTTCTTGCAGAAAAAACAATCCTCTGAGGCATCTTCCTCTTTCTACATGTTCTGTGAGAAAGGGAAACTTGCACTGCAGTCATCTAAGTTGCACCTGCTGTAGAAGCAAGCAAAGCTTGCACTGCTGCTGTCCCTTCTGTTCCTGTTCTGTGAAAGAGGGACACATTTCTACTCATGCTTGTCTTCTACTTGTTCCACAGGGAAGCTTTCACAACAGCTGTCCTTTTTGAACTTCCACTCTTTGACATCACCTTGTGCTGCTCCTACTCCGGGTGCCATGTGTCCATTCCCTATTCTTTGTGCTAAGCATGCCGCCAATGTCATGATGTCCTGTGGTATGTATTAGTGATCATTCTATTACATATTTTACTTTTACAGAAGACAAAAAAATGGTTTGTCAATGTTTATTTTTGTACATGCTCTTAATAAAAGACTCAAATGCTTGATGCCCCATGTGAAAGAGTTTCAAAAGTATTTACGCCACCTTCTACAGTTGTAAAACATGGCTGACAAGTGACTGTTGTATGAAACACCTTCAATACCGCCTAGTGCTTAGTTTGCAGACAACTTAAGTGGTGTTATCCACATTGTTTCTTTGTACCTGAAATCTGAACCATACACCACCAGCAGGGGCATTGCCCACTCACAAGGTGACTGTCAGATGTCTGGTGAAAAACAGAGCAGAAATAGTAGGCAGCATGTGCAGTAAGGTTTGCCTTAGTATCATTGCCAGCTGCTTGTTCACACATCACTCATTCTGCCATCTCCCATTGGACACACGTTCAGTCCTCTTTTTCATATCAGTCACGTTAGCCTCCCATTTCTTTTTCCTCTCTTTCTTCCCTCCATATTCCCTCACACTCACTCTCCCTTCTCTGTCACTACTCTCTGTCTTGTCTGTGTCTCTATTTCTTTCTCCACAATACATTTTCTCAATCCCTTCTCCCCCACTCCCATCCTCTCTCCCACCTTTTCCTTCAGACTCCCTGTCAGATACAGCCATATCAGAGACTAACGTGGGTGTGAGGCCTGTAGTACTCCTACAAATTAGAAGCTGGTCACCAGTATCTCACTCCTTACAGAATAATTTACAGCGCATAAATGAATATTCTAAAGAGCTGCCTGTGGATTGGCTCAACACAATCTATTAATCAACACAACTCAAGCTGTGCAGGGGCTGAGCTCTATGTATACAACACAGGATTCTGCTCTGGTTTAGTGCAAGAAATAAACTCTGTAAAAAACTCAACAGAATGTCTGAAGGAGTTCAGCTCCATTTGTGCATAAACTCTGCTGTACCCATGCAGGGGTTCAGCAATATGTTTGCAGGGACTCAGCAAGGAGTTACAACCAGAGATGCTGACTTTGGAACTGAGGAACAAGGTTCAAGCCTCAGCGTCAGCTCACCTCCTGTGATCCCGGGCAAATCACTTAGGGCCCGATTTAGATTTCAGCGGACGGGTTACTCTGTCACAACAGTGACAGTTAGCCCATCCACCGAAATATAAATCCCATAGGAAATAATGGGACGTTTGTGCTATATAAAAATGCAAAATAAAGATCAACTCAATCTGTGAAGTAACTCAATCCCCACGATTTCTCTGCATGTGCAGGAACTAATTTTCTCAGTGCAGGAACTCATTAATGTCTTCTAGTTATTCAGCCACATATGTAGAAGTGCAACTAACTTCAGTTTTGGATTCCTCGACTTAATCAAACAAACACTGAAATATGGTTCTCGATCCAAGACAATTTCGACCCTTTGATATGCTGCTCAGCAACTCTCTAGATCTGTCATGCTTTGGCTGTCTTCAGTTTGTCAAGTTTAAGTAGGGGCTCTAGTGGAAATCTGGGGGGACCAAATCACATTTTCACTGGGATAGTGCTTGAGGGGCCCAGTGAGTAATCATGATTTTGAGAAATTTCAGAGAGGAAGTTTTACTAATCTGTCCTTTGGAAAATAAATACGGCCTGGGAATGTTTAATTCTCAAAACAAAGTTTGGTGGTCTCAGGCTACTTCATTGCTTTGATGGGGAATGTGGTTGTATTTTGTATATTTACCTAGATGTCATCCGTACGCAACCTCTGTGATTCCCTCACCTATAAAAAATGTGAACCCTTGTCTCTGGCACTAATATTGACCTTTGAAATCCCCTTTTCAGGCAGACATTCAAAAAGAGGAGGTATTTGGACTGTGTTTCAAAAGAAGGTGCATTAACATGCAGGAATACATTTTCTGGTTTGAAGTTGACATAGGATAATAGAAGGTGAGGCAGTACCAGTTGACAACAAAAGTGGGTCAGCTTGACAGACAGCAAGGCCCAGAACTTGCGCACCCAAGGTGTGTTTCAAGTATGCCTTTGAAATGTGTCTGTGTGTTGGATTTGGAGCTAGGCACCCTTTTCACCACATTTCCCAACCACCAACTACCACTTGCAGAGATGGTAACGAGGCCCAATAGGTAAGCCACACAAGGGCAGTGCAGTTTGGGGCACACTATGCTGCTGCAACAGAAAGCTTGGTGGGTGCAGAGCCAGATGCCATCTAGGCACAGTAATATGCTGATCCTCTCCGTCAGTTTGTTGCATGTTCAGCTACCAAATACAGAAGGGAAGAGACACACACAGTGGACTGTGAGAAGTCAGCACCCAGCAACCTTCAGCTGGGCACAGTGGAATATTGCACCCCACATGTGTCCTAATGTGATGCACATGCTCTGCTCAACCCAAACTGAGCTACATGGCGAACGTGAGGTACAGGAGCACATGACAGGCAGCTCTCCTCCCATGCTTGTGTACATACTGTTAGAGTAAAACATATGACAGTTAAAGTAACTGTGTGACATGACGTTATTGTCAAGCCATTAACCTGCCACAAAAACCACCTGATAGGCCATAGCTGGCCTTCCTTCTGGGACACAACAGGCAGTCAGGAGTATTTCACTCAGACACTGCCTGAAGAACCATCTTTTAAAAGTCCCTGCCCCACTGATAAATGCTGGTGCCACCCACCATCAGTTACCTCAACAGAATAACCGTGACCCAGACCTCTATTAGCCAATATCACTTTGCACACTCCTAGGACCAGATTTACTAAGGACTTGTGTTGCCCTTGCATGACACAAGTCATTGCAAGGCAACACGAGTCCCTTAGTGGTATTAACAATGCCATACAATGCCACCTTGCGTGGCTCTGTGTGGTTTAGTGAAACCAAACTAATATGTTCCATGTGTGGTATATGGGCATTAACCCGTGGATTTTGACACAGTCCCAGGTTTACAAAGGTCTATAAGCCAGGTTTCTGCCAAAATGGTGCGCCTCCTTGAGGTAGGCTTAACGAGGAGAAATTCCTTTATTTTTCCTTACAGCACACAAAGAGGAAAATGCCATTAAGGATTGTTTTTTAACAGGAAGGTATCCCTTCCTGCACAGACACAATCCTGCCCTTAACACAGGTCCCTTGCACCATGGTGCAAGGATGCCTATGTTGGTTCCAGGCAGTCTTAATCAAGTGCTCCAATGCAAAAAGATAGCAGAAACATGCCATATCTTTGTAAATAAAGCACATTTCTGTTCTCTCCCTTTCATACAACACATAGCAGCAAGTTGCCTTGCTGCATTGCATGGAAGAAGTCTGCCCCTTAGCTTTTAATGCAGTGTTTTGTAAGAAAAATCACAAGCACCTTAATTCATAGCCCTTAGCCAACTCCCCTGTCCTCTGCTCCCCCCTGAAATGCAAAATGCTATTAGTAAAAAAATATCTGAAACAATATGCCATAGTTGTCCTCCCCAATGCGAAGAATTATCTTGATTATAGTAGCATCAGCATTTTGCTACATGCTTTCCATATGCCAAGAACGACCTCAATATTCCAGTTCCAGCATTTTACCATGGGCATCCCATATGCCAAGAAATACTTCAAGTGTACCAGCACAAGCATTTTGCCATGAATGCCTCATATGCCAAGAACTTTGGCCAGTATGTCAGCTCCAGCATTTTGCTATAGGTGTCCCATATGCCATTAATTACATGAACAACATCTTATGTGCCTTCATTTTGCCAAGGTAACCCACATGCCAAGAACTACCACCTTCACCCTTATTCTTTCTCACTCCATCACTCTACCTCATTCTCACTTGCACTAAATTGTACTCACTCTCTAATTCTGTTAGTCTAATTCGCACTCCCTGACTCCCTCATTCTCACTTAGTTTCAGTATCACTCATGCATTTAGATATGCACACAACATTTCACAGGGTTTTATTTTAAATACTTACCTTCAGCTATCTGAGCTGTTGTACTTCAGCTGACAGTACTGGGTAGACTCTCAGGGAAGGAACTCAGCCTCTTACAGCCTTCAGAACTGATGCAGAAGGCTGGAGTCTGCAAAGGGATGTGTCATAGTCGGGGTTTCTCTTGTTTTTTTGCCATTGTAGGTTCTTTTCCCAGAGATCTTCCTCCTGGCTTTGTACTAGATTTCTGCTGTATATGATAACCAGGGTCGAGGATGTATCTCGCTATCATGTACAATGCACTGAAAGTGAGCATGTAGGCCCAGACTTACCTAGGTGTGACGCAGCTCAACGCAGCAAGACAACTTGTTGCACTGCATCAAATACAGAGAGAAAAAAATATGCCATATCACATTTCTGCTCTCTCGCTCTCTGTGGTTTGCACACAGTGCAGCCTAGCGCCAATGCAGGCACCCTTGCGCCATGGTGCAAGGGTGCGTGAGTTTCAGACAGGATTGTATTGCGCAGAAAGGGACCCCCTTCTTGCACAAAAAACAATCCTCTGAGGCATCTTCCTCTTTCTACATGTTCTGTGAGAAAGGGAAACTTGCACTGCAGTCATCTAAGTTGCACCTGCTGTAGAAGCAAGCAAAGCTTGCACTGCTGCTGTCCCTTCTGTTCCTGTTCTGTGAAAGAGGGACACATTTCTACTCATGCTTGTCTTCTACTTGTTCCACAGGGAAGCTTTCACAACAGCTGTCCTTTTTGTACTTCCACTCTTTGACATCACCTTGTGCTGCTCCTACTCCGGGTGCCATGTGTCCATTCCCTATTCTTTGTGCTAAGCATGCCGCCAATGTCATGATGTCCTGTGGTATGTATTAGTGATCATTCTATTACATATTTTACTTTTACAGAAGACAAAAAAATGGTTTGTCAATGTTTATTTTTGTACATGCTCTTAATAAAAGACTCAAATGCTTGATGCCCCATGTGAAAGAGTTTCAAAAGTATTTACGCCACCTTCTACAGTTGTAAAACATGGCTGACAAGTGACTGTTGTATGAAACACCTTCAATACCGCCTAGTGCTTAGTTTGCAGACAACTTAAGTGGTGTTATCCACATTGTTTCTTTGTACCTGAAATCTGAACCATACACCACCAGCAGGGGCATTGCCCACTCACAAGGTGACTGTCAGATGTCTGGTGAAAAACAGAGCAGAAATAGTAGGCAGCATGTGCAGTAAGGTTTGCCTTAGTATCATTGCCAGCTGCTTGTTCACACATCACTCATTCTGCCATCTCCCATTGGACACACGTTCAGTCCTCTTTTTCATATCAGTCACGTTAGCCTCCCATTTCTTTTTCCTCTCTTTCTTCCCTCCATATTCCCTCACACTCACTCTCCCTTCTCTGTCACTACTCTCTGTCTTGTCTGTGTCTCTATTTCTTTCTCCACAATACATTTTCTCAATCCCTTCTCCCCCACTCCCATCCTCTCTCCCACCTTTTCCTTCAGACTCCCTGTCAGATACAGCCATATCAGAGACTAACGTGGGTGTGAGGCCTGTAGTACTCCTACAAATTAGAAGCTGGTCACCAGTATCTCACTCCTTACAGAATAATTTACAGCGCATAAATGAATATTCTAAAGAGCTGCCTGTGGATTGGCTCAACACAATCTATTAATCAACACAACTCAAGCTGTGCAGGGGCTGAGCTCTATGTATACAACACAGGATTCTGCTCTGGTTTAGTGCAAGAAATAAAGTCTGTAAAAAACTCAACACAATGTCTGAAGGAGTTCAGCTCCATTTGTGCATAAACTCTGCTGTACCCATGCAGGGGTTCAGCAATATGTTTGCAGGGACTCAGCAAGGAGTTACAACCAGAGATGCTGACTTTGGAACTGAGGAACAAGGTTCAAGCCTCAGCGTCAGCTCACCTCCTGTGATCCCGGGCAAATCACTTAGGGCCCGATTTAGATTTCAGCGGACGGGTTACTCTGTCACAACAGTGACAGTTAGCCCATCCACCGAAATATAAATCCCATAGGAAATAATGGGACGTTTGTGCTATATAAAAATGCAAAATAAAGATCAACTCAATCTGTGAAGTAACTCAATCCCCACGATTTCTCTGCATGTGCAGGAACTAATTTTCTCAGTGCAGGAACTCATTAATGTCTTCTAGTTATTCAGCCACATATGTAGAAGTGCAACTAACTTCAGTTTTGGGTTCCTCGACTTAATCAAACAAACACTGAAATATGGTTCTCGATCCAAGACAATTTCGACCCTTTGATATGCTGCTCAACAACTCTCTAGATCTGTCATGCTTTGGCTGTCTTCAGTTTGTCAAGTTTAAGTAGGGGCTCTAGTGGAAATCTGGGGGGACCAAATCACATTTTCACTGGGATAGTGCTTGAGGGGCCCAGTGAGTAATCATGATTTTGAGAAATTTCAGAGAGGAAGTTTTACTAATCTGTCCTTTGGAAAATAAATACGGCCTGGGAATGTTTAATTCTCAAAACAAAGTTTGGTGGTCTCAGGCTACTTCATTGCTTTGATGGGGAATGTGGTTGTATTTTGTATATTTACCTAGATGTCATCCGTACGCAACCTCTGTGATTCCCTCACCTATAAAAAATGTGAACCCTTGTCTCTGGCACTAATATTGACCTTTGAAATCCCCTTTTCAGGCAGACATTCAAAAAGAGGAGGTATTTGGACTGTGTTTCAAAAGAAGGTGCATTAACATGCAGGAATACATTTTCTGGTTTGAAGTTGACATAGGATAATAGAAGGTGAGGCAGTACCAGTTGACAACAAAAGTGGGTCAGCTTGACAGACAGCAAGGCCCAGAACTTGCGCACCCAAGGTGTGTTTCAAGTATGCCTTTGAAATGTGTCTGTGTGTTGGATTTGGAGCTAGGCACCCTTTTCACCACATTTCCCAACCACCAACTACCACTTGCAGAGATGGTAACGAGGCCCAATAGGTAAGCCACACAAGGGCAGTGCAGTTTGGGGCACACTATGCTGCTGCAACAGAAAGCTTGGTGGGTGCAGAGCCAGAAGCCATCTAGGCACAGTAATATGCTGATCCTCTCCGTCAGTTTGTTGCATGTTCAGCTACCAAATACAGAAGGGAAGAGACACACACAGTGGACTGTGAGAAGTCAGCACCCAGCAACCTTCAGCTGGGCACAGTGGAATATTGCACCCCACATGTGTCCTAATGTGATGCACATGCTCTGCTCAACCCAAACTGAGCTACATGGCGAACGTGAGGTACAGGAGCACATGACAGGCAGCTCTCCTCCCATGCTTGTGTACATACTGTTAGAGTAAAACGTATGACAGTTAAAGTAACTGTGTGACATGACGTTATTGTCAAGCCAATAACCTGCCACAAAAACCACCTGATAGGCCATAGCTGGCCTTCCTTCTGGGACACAACAGGCAGTCAGGAGTATTTCACTCAGACACTGCCTGAAGAACCATCTTTTAAAAGTCCCTGCCCCACTGATAAATGCTGGTGCCACCCACCATCAGTTACCTCAACAGAATAACCGTGACCCAGACCTCTATTAGCCAATATCACTTTGCACACTCCTAGGACCAGATTTACTAAGGACTTGTGTTGCCCTTGCATGACACAAGTCATTGCAAGGCAACACGAGTCCCTTAGTGGTATTAACAATGCCATACAATGCCACCTTGCGTGGCTCTGTGTGGTTTAGTGAAACCAAACTAATATGTTCCATGTGTGGTATATGGGCATTAACCCGTGGATTTTGACACAGTCCCAGGTTTACAAAGGTCTATAAGCCAGGTTTCTGCCAAAATGGTGCGCCTCCTTGAGGTAGGCTTAACGAGGAGAAATTCCTTTATTTTTCCTTACAGCACACAAAGAGGAAAATGCCATTAAGGATTGTTTTTTAACAGGAAGGTATCCCTTCCTGCACAGACACAATCCTGCCCTTAACACAGGTCCCTTGCACCATGGTGCAAGGATGCCTATGTTGGTTCCAGGCAGTCTTAATCAAGTGCTCCAATGCAAAAAGATAGCAGAAACATGCCATATCTTTGTAAATAAAGCACATTTCTGTTCTCTCCCTTTCATACAACACATAGCAGCAAGTTGCCTTGCTGCATTGCATGGAAGAAGTCTGCCCCTTAGCTTTTAATGCAGTGTTTTGTAAGAAAAATCACAAGCACCTTAATTCATAGCCCTTAGCCAACTCCCCTGTCCCCTGCTCCCCCCTGAAATGCAAAATGCTATTAGTAAAAAAATATCTGAAACAATATGCCATAGTTGTCCTCCCCAATGCGAAGAATTATCTTGATTATAGTAGCATCAGCATTTTGCTACATGCTTTCCATATGCCAAGAACGACCTCAATATTCCAGTTCCAGCATTTTACCATGGGCATCCCATATGCCAAGAAATACTTCAAGTGTACCAGCACAAGCATTTTGCCATGAATGCCTCATATGCCAAGAACTTTGGCCAGTATGTCAGCTCCAGCATTTTGCTATAGGTGTCCCATATGCCATAAATTACATGAACAACATCTTATGTGCCTTCATTTTGCCAAGGTAACCCACATGCCAAGAACTACCACCTTCACCCTTATTCTTTCTCACTCCATCACTCTACCTCATTCTCACTTGCACTAAATTGTACTCACTCTCTAATTCTGTTAGTCTAATTCGCACTCCCTGACTCCCTCATTCTCACTTAGTTACAGTATCACTCATGCATTTAGATATGCACACAACATTTCACAGGGTTTTATTTTAAATACTTACCTTCAGCTATCTGAGCTGTTGTACTTCAGCTGACAGTACTGGGTAGACTCTCAGGGAAGGAACTCAGCCTCTTACAGCCTTCAGAACTGATGCAGAAGGCTGGAGTCTGGAAAGGGATGTGTCATAGTCGGGGTTTCTCTTGTTTTTTTGCCATTGTAGGTTCTTTTCCCAGAGATCTTCCTCCTGGCTTTGTACTAGATTTCTGCTGTATATGATAACCAGGGTCGAGGATGTATCTCGCTATCATGTACAATGCACTGAAAGTGAGCATGTAGGCCCAGACTTACCTAGGTGTGACGCAGCTCAACGCAGCAAGACAACTTGTTGCACTGCATCAAATACAGAGAGAAAAAAATATGCCATATCACATTTCTGCTCTCTCGCTCTCTGTGGTTTGCACACAGTGCAGCCTAGCGCCAATGCAGGCACCCTTGCGCCATGGTGCAAGGGTGCGTGAGTTTCAGACAGGATTGTATTGCGCAGAAAGGGACCCCCTTCTTGCACAAAAAACAATCCTCTGAGGCATCTTCCTCTTTCTACATGTTCTGTGAAAAGGGAAACTTGCACTGCAGTCATCTAAGTTGCACCTGCTGTAGAAGCAAGCAAAGCTTGCACTGCTGCTGTCCCTTCTGTTCCTGTTCTGTGAAAGAGGGACACATTTCTACTCATGCTTGTCTTCTACTTGTTCCACAGGGAAGCTTTCACAACAGCTGTCCTTTTTGTACTTCCACTCTTTGACATCACCTTGTGCTGCTCCTACTCCGGGTGCCATGTGTCCATTCCCTATTCTTTGTGCTAAGCATGCCGCCAATGTCATGATGTCCTGTGGTATGTATTAGTGATCATTCTATTACATATTTTACTTTTACAGAAGACAAAAAAATGGTTTGTCAATGTTTATTTTTGTACATGCTCTTAATAAAAGACTCAAATGCTTGATGCCCCATGTGAAAGAGTTTCAAAAGTATTTACGCCACCTTCTACAGTTGTAAAACATGGCTGACAAGTGACTGTTGTATGAAACACCTTCAATACCGCCTAGTGCTTAGTTTGCAGACAACTTAAGTGGTGTTATCCACATTGTTTCTTTGTACCTGAAATCTGAACCATACACCACCAGCAGGGGCATTGCCCACTCACAAGGTGACTGTCAGATGTCTGGTGAAAAACAGTGCAGAAATAGTAGGCAGCATGTGCAGTAAGGTTTGCCTTAGTATCATTGCCAGCTGCTTGTTCACACATCACTCATTCTGCCATCTCCCATTGGACACACGTTCAGTCCTCTTTTTCATATCAGTCACGTTAGCCTCCCATTTCTTTTTCCTCTCTTTCTTCCCTCCATATTCCCTCACACTCACTCTCCCTTCTCTGTCACTACTCTCTGTCTTGTCTGTGTCTCTATTTCTTTCTCCACAATACATTTTCTCAATCCCTTCTCCCCCACTCCCATCCTCTCTCCCACCTTTTCCTTCAGACTCCCTGTCAGATACAGCCATATCAGAGACTAACGTGGGTGTGAGGCCTGTAGTACTCCTACAAATTAGAAGCTGGTCACCAGTATCTCACTCCTTACAGAATAATTTACAGCGCATAAATGAATATTCTAAAGAGCTGCCTGTGGATTGGCTCAACACAATCTATTAATCAACACAAATCAAGCTGTGCAGGGGCTGAGCTCTATGTATACAACACAGGATTCTGCTCTGGTTTAGTGCAAGAAATAAACTCTGTAAAAAACTCAACAGAATGTCTGAAGGAGTTCAGCTCCATTTGTGCATAAACTCTGCTGTACCCATGCAGGGGTTCAGCAATATGTTTGCAGGGACTCAGCAAGGAGTTACAACCAGAGATGCTGACTTTGGAACTGAGGAACAAGGTTCAAGCCTCAGCGTCAGCTCACCTCCTGTGATCCCGGGCAAATCACTTAGGGCCCGATTTAGATTTCAGCGGACGGGTTACTCTGTCACAACAGTGACAGTTAGCCCATCCACCGAAATATAAATCCCATAGGAAATAATGGGACGTTTGTGCTATATAAAAATGCAAAATAAAGATCAACTCAATCTGTGAAGTAACTCAATCCCCACGATTTCTCTGCATGTGCAGGAACTAATTTTCTCAGTGCAGGAACTCATTAATGTCTTCTAGTTATTCAGCCACATATGTAGAAGTGCAACTAACTTCAGTTTTGGATTCCTCGACTTAATCAAACAAACACTGAAATATGGTTCTCGATCCAAGACAATTTCGACCCTTTGATATGCTGCTCAGCAACTCTCTAGATCTGTCATGCTTTGGCTGTCTTCAGTTTGTCAAGTTTAAGTAGGGGCTCTAGTGGAAATCTGGGGGGACCAAATCACATTTTCACTGGGATAGTGCTTGAGGGGCCCAGTGAGTAATCATGATTTTGAGAAATTTCAGAGAGGAAGTTTTACTAATCTGTCCTTTGGAAAATAAATACGGCCTGGGAATGTTTAATTCTCAAAACAAAGTTTGGTGGTCTCAGGCTACTTCATTGCTTTGATGGGGAATGTGGTTGTATTTTGTATATTTACCTAGATGTCATCCGTACGCAACCTCTGTGATTCCCTCACCTATAAAAAATGTGAACCCTTGTCTCTGGCACTAATATTGACCTTTGAAATCCCCTTTTCAGGCAGACATTCAAAAAGAGGAGGTATTTGGACTGTGTTTCAAAAGAAGGTGCATTAACATGCAGGAATACATTTTCTGGTTTGAAGTTGACATAGGATAATAGAAGGTGAGGCAGTACCAGTTGACAACAAAAGTGGGTCAGCTTGACAGACAGCAAGGCCCAGAACTTGCGCACCCAAGGTGTGTTTCAAGTATGCCTTTGAAATGTGTCTGTGTGTTGGATTTGGAGCTAGGCACCCTTTTCACCACATTTCCCAACCACCAACTACCACTTGCAGAGATGGTAACGAGGCCCAATAGGTAAGCCACACAAGGGCAGTGCAGTTTGGGGCACACTATGCTGCTGCAACAGAAAGCTTGGTGGGTGCAGAGCCAGATGCCATCTAGGCACAGTAATATGCTGATCCTCTCCGTCAGTTTGTTGCATGTTCAGCTACCAAATACAGAAGGGAAGAGACACACACAGTGGACTGTGAGAAGTCAGCACCCAGCAACCTTCAGCTGGGCACAGTGGAATATTGCACCCCACATGTGTCCTAATGTGATGCACATGCTCTGCTCAACCCAAACTGAGCTACATGGCGAACGTGAGGTACAGGAGCACATGACAGGCAGCTCTCCTCCCATGCTTGTGTACATACTGTTAGAGTAAAACGTATGACAGTTAAAGTAACTGTGTGACATGACGTTATTGTCAAGCCATTAACCTGCCACAAAAACCACCTGATAGGCCATAGCTGGCCTTCCTTCTGGGACACAACAGGCAGTCAGGAGTATTTCACTCAGACACTGCCTGAAGAACCATCTTTTAAAAGTCCCTGCCCCACTGATAAATGCTGGTGCCACCCACCATCAGTTACCTCAACAGAATAACCGTGACCCAGACCTCTATTAGCCAATATCACTTTGCACACTCCTAGGACCAGATTTACTAAGGACTTGTGTTGCCCTTGCATGACACAAGTCATTGCAAGGCAACATGAGTCCCTTAGTGGTATTAACAATGCCATACAATGCCACCTTGCGTGGCTCTGTGTGGTTTAGTGAAACCAAACTAATATGTTCCATGTGTGGTATATGGGCATTAACCCGTGGATTTTGACACAGTCCCAGGTTTACAAAGGTCTATAAGCCAGGTTTCTGCCAAAATGGTGCGCCTCCTTGAGGTAGGCTTAACAAGGAGAAATTCCTTTATTTTTCCTTACAGCACACAAAGAGGAAAATGCCATTAAGGATTGTTTTTTAACAGGAAGGTATCCCTTCCTGCACAGACACAATCCTGCCCTTAACACAGGTCCCTTGCACCATGGTGCAAGGATGCCTATGTTGGTTCCAGGCAGTCTTAATCAAGTGCTCCAATGCAAAAAGATAGCAGAAACATGCCATATCTTTGTAAATAAAGCACATTTCTGTTCTCTCCCTTTCATACAACACATAGCAGCAAGTTGCCTTGCTGCATTGCATGGAAGAAGTCTGCCCCTTAGCTTTTAATGCAGTGTTTTGTAAGAAAAATCACAAGCACCTTAATTCATAGCCCTTAGCCAACTCCCCTGTCCTCTGCTCCCCCCTGAAATGCAAAATGCTATTAGTAAAAAAATATCTGAAACAATATGCCATAGTTGTCCTCCCCAATGCGAAGAATTATCTTGATTATAGTAGCATCAGCATTTTGCTACATGCTTTCCATATGCCAAGAACGACCTCAATATTCCAGTTCCTGCATTTTACCATGGGCATCCCATATGCCAAGAAATACTTCAAGTGTACCAGCACAAGCATTTTGCCATGAATGCCTCATATGCCAAGAACTTTGGCCAGTATGTCAGCTCCAGCATTTTGCTATAGGTGTCCCATATGCCATTAATTACATGAACAACATCTTATGTGCCTTCATTTTGCCAAGGTAACCCACATGCCAAGAACTACCACCTTCACCCTTATTCTTTCTCACTCCATCACTCTACCTCATTCTCACTTGCACTAAATTGTACTCACTCTCTAATTCTGTTAGTCTAATTCGCACTCCCTGACTCCCTCATTCTCACTTAGTTTCAGTATCACTCATGCATTTAGATATGCACACAACATTTCACAGGGTTTTATTTTAAATACTTACCTTCAGCTATCTGAGCTGTTGTACTTCAGCTGACAGTACTGGGTAGACTCTCAGGGAAGGAACTCAGCCTCTTACAGCCTTCAGAACTGATGCAGAAGGCTGGAGTCTGCAAAGGGATGTGTCATAGTCGGGGTTTCTCTTGTTTTTTTGCCATTGTAGGTTCTTTTCCCAGAGATCTTCCTCCTGGCTTTGTACTAGATTTCTGCTGTATATGATAACCAGGGTCGAGGATGTATCTCGCTATCATGTACAATGCACTGAAAGTGAGCATGTAGGCCCAGACTTACCTAGGTGTGACGCAGCTCAACGCAGCAAGACAACTTGTTGCACTGCATCAAATACAGAGAGAAAAAAATATGCCATATCACATTTCTGCTCTCTCGCTCTCTGTGGTTTGCACACAGTGCAGCCTAGCGCCAATGCAGGCACCCTTGCGCCATGGTGCAAGGGTGCGTGAGTTTCAGACAGGATTGTATTGCGCAGAAAGGGACCCCCTTCTTGCACAAAAAACAATCCTCTGAGGCATCTTCCTCTTTCTACATGTTCTGTGAGAAAGGGAAACTTGCACTGCAGTCATCTAAGTTGCACCTGCTGTAGAAGCAAGCAAAGCTTGCACTGCTGCTGTCCCTTCTGTTCCTGTTCTGTGAAAGAGGGACACATTTCTACTCATGCTTGTCTTCTACTTGTTCCACAGGGAAGCTTTCACAACAGCTGTCCTTTTTGTACTTCCACTCTTTGACATCACCTTGTGCTGCTCCTACTCCGGGTGCCATGTGTCCATTCCCTATTCTTTGTGCTAAGCATGCCGCCAATGTCATGATGTCCTGTGGTATGTATTAGTGATCATTCTATTACATATTTTACTTTTACAGAAGACAAAAAAATGGTTTGTCAATGTTTATTTTTGTACATGCTCTTAATAAAAGACTCAAATGCTTGATGCCCCATGTGAAAGAGTTTCAAAAGTATTTACGCCACCTTCTACAGTTGTAAAACATGGCTGACAAGTGACTGTTGTATGAAACACCTTCAATACCGCCTAGTGCTTAGTTTGCAGACAACTTAAGTGGTGTTATCCACATTGTTTCTTTGTACCTGAAATCTGAACCATACACCACCAGCAGGGGAATTGCCCACTCACAAGGTGACTGTCAGATGTCTGGTGAAAAACAGAGCAGAAATAGTAGGCAGCATGTGCAGTAAGGTTTGCCTTAGTATCATTGCCAGCTGCTTGTTCACACATCACTCATTCTGCCATCTCCCATTGGACACACGTTCAGTCCTCTTTTTCATATCAGTCACGTTAGCCTCCCATTTCTTTTTCCTCTCTTTCTTCCCTCCATATTCCCTCACACTCACTCTCCCTTCTCTGTCACTACTCTCTGTCTTGTCTGTGTCTCTATTTCTTTCTCCACAATACATTTTCTCAATCCCTTCTCCCTCACTCCCATCCTCTCTCCCACCTTTTCCTTCAGACTCCCTGTCAGATACAGCCATATCAGAGACTAACGTGGGTGTGAGGCCTGTAGTACTCCTACAAATTAGAAGCTGGTCACCAGTATCTCACTCCTTACAGAATAATTTACAGCGCATAAATGAATATTCTAAAGAGCTGCCTGTGGATTGGCTCAACACAATCTATTAATCAACACAACTCAAGCTGTGCAGGGGCTGAGCTCTATGTATACAACACAGGATTCTGCTCTGGTTTAGTGCAAGAAATAAACTCTGTAAAAAACTCAACAGAATGTCTGAAGGAGTTCAGCTCCATTTGTGCATAAACTCTGCTGTACCCATGCAGGGGTTCAGCAATATGTTTGCAGGGACTCAGCAAGGAGTTACAACCAGAGATGCTGACTTTGGAACTGAGGAACAAGGTTCAAGCCTCAGCGTCAGCTCACCTCCTGTGATCCCGGGCAAATCACTTAGGGCCCGATTTAGATTTCAGCGGACGGGTTACTCTGTCACAACAGTGACAGTTAGCCCATCCACCGAAATATAAATCCCATAGGAAATAATGGGACGTTTGTGCTATATAAAAATGCAAAATAAAGATCAACTCAATCTGTGAAGTAACTCAATCCCCACGATTTCTCTGCATGTGCGGGAACTAATTTTCTCAGTGCAGGAACTCATTAATGTCTTCTAGTTATTCAGCCACATATGTAGAAGTGCAACTAACTTCAGTTTTGGGTTCCTCGACTTAATCAAACAAACACTGAAATATGGTTCTCGATCCAAGACAATTTCGACCCTTTGATATGCTGCTCAACAACTCTCTAGATCTGTCATGCTTTGGCTGTCTTCAGTTTGTCAAGTTTAAGTAGGGGCTCTAGTGGAAATCTGGGGGGACCAAATCACATTTTCACTGGGATAGTGCTTGAGGGGCCCAGTGAGTAATCATGATTTTGAGAAATTTCAGAGAGGAAGTTTTACTAATCTGTCCTTTGGAAAATAAATACGGCCTGGGAATGTTTAATTCTCAAAACAAAGTTTGGTGGTCTCAGGCTACTTCATTGCTTTGATGGGGAATGTGGTTGTATTTTGTATATTTACCTAGATGTCATCCGTACGCAACCTCTGTGATTCCCTCACCTATAAAAAATGTGAACCCTTGTCTCTGGCACTAATATTGACCTTTGAAATCCCCTTTTCAGGCAGACATTCAAAAAGAGGAGGTATTTGGACTGTGTTTCAAAAGAAGGTGCATTAACATGCAGGAATACATTTTCTGGTTTGAAGTTGACATAGGATAATAGAAGGTGAGGCAGTACCAGTTGACAACAAAAGTGGGTCAGCTTGACAGACAGCAAGGCCCAGAACTTGCGCACCCAAGGTGTGTTTCAAGTATGCCTTTGAAATGTGTCTGTGTGTTGGATTTGGAGCTAGGCACCCTTTTCACCACATTTCCCAACCACCAACTACCACTTGCAGAGATGGTAACGAGGCCCAATAGGTAAGCCACACAAGGGCAGTGCAGTTTGGGGCACACTATGCTGCTGCAACAGAAAGCTTGGTGGGTGCAGAGCCAGGTGCCATCTAGGCACAGTAATATGCTGATCCTCTCCGTCAGTTTGTTGCATGTTCAGCTACCAAATACAGAAGGGAAGAGACACATACAGTGGACTGTGAGAAGTCAGCACCCAGCAACCTGCAGCTGGGCACAGTGGAATATTGCACCCCACATGTGTCCTAATGTGATGCACATGCTCTGCTCAACCCAAACTGAGCTACATGGCGAACGTGAGGTACAGGAGCACATGACAGGCGGCTCTCCTCCCATGCTTGTGTACATACTGTTAGAGTAAAACGTATGACAGTTAAAGTAACTGTGTGACATGACGTTATTGTCAAGCCATTAACCTGCCACAAAAACCACCTGATAGGCCATAGCTGGCCTTCCTTCTGGGACACAACAGGCAGTCAGGAGTATTTCACTCAGACACTGCCTGAAGAACCATCTTTTAAAAGTCCCTGCCCCACTGATAAATGCTGGTGCCACCCACCATCAGTTACCTCAACAGAATAACCGTGACCCAGACCTCTATTAGCCAATATCACTTTGCACACTCCTAGGACCAGATTTACTAAGGACTTGTGTTGCCCTTGCATGACACTAGTCGTTGCAAGGCAACACGAGTCCCTTAGTGGTATTAACAAAGCCATACAATGCCACCTTGCGTGGCTCTGTGTGGTTTAGTGAAACCAAACTAATATGTTCCATGTGTGGTATATGGGCATTAACCCGTGGATTTTGACACAATCCCAGGTTTACAAAGGTCTATAAGCCAGGTTTCTGCCAAAATGGTGCGCCTCCTTGAGGTAGGCTTAACGAGGAGAAATTCCTTTATTTTTCCTTACAGCACACAAAGAGGAAAATGCCATTAAGGATTGTTTTTTAACAGGAAGGTATCCCTTCCTGCACAGACACAATCCTGCCCTTAACACAGGTCCCTTGCACCATGGTGCAAGGATGCCTATTTTGGTTCCAGGCAGTCTTAATCAAGTGCTCCAATGCAAAAAGATAGCAGAAACATGCCATATCTTTGTAAATAAAGCACATTTCTGTTCTCTCCCTTTCATACAACACATAGCAGCAAGTTGCCTTGCTGCATTGCATGGAAGAAGTCTGCCCCTTAGCTTTTAATGCAGTGTTTTGTAAGAAAAATCACAAGCACCTTAATTCATAGCCCTTAGCCAACTCCCCTGTCCTCTGCTCCCCCCTGAAATGCTAAATGCTATTAGTAAAAAAATATCTGAAACAATAGGCCATAGTTGTCCTCCCCAATGCGAAGAATTATCTTGATTATAGTAGCATCAGCATTTTGCTACATGCTTTCCATATGCCAAGAACGACCTCAATATGCCAGTTCCAGCATTTTACCATTGGCATCCCATATGCCAAGAAATACTTCAAGTGTACCAGCACAAGCATTTTGCCATGAAGGCCTCATATGCCAAGAACTTTGGCCAGTATGTCAGATCCAGCATTTTGCTATAGGTGTCCCATATGCCATAAATTACATGAACAACATCTTATGTGCCTTCATTTTGCCAAGGTAACCCACATGCCAAGAACTACCACCTTCACCCTTATTCTTTCTCACTCCATCACTCTACCTCATTCTCACTTGCACTAAATTGTACTCACTCTCTAATTCTGTTAGTCTAATTCGCACTCCCTGACTCCCTCATTCTCACTTAGTTTCAGTATCACTCATGCATTTAGATATGCACACAACATTTCACAGGGTTTTATTTTAAATACTTACCTTCAGCTATCTGAGCTGTTGTACTTCAGCTGACAGTACTGGGTAGACTCTCAGGGAAGGAACTCAGCCTCTTACAGCCTTCAGAACTGATGCAGAAGGCTGGAGTCTGCAAAGGGATGTGTCATAGTCGGGGTTTCTCTTGTTTTTTTGCCATTGTAGGTTCTTTTCCCAGAGATCTTCCTCCTGGCTTTGTACTAGATTTCTGCTGTATATGATAACCAGGGTCGAGGATGTATCTCGCTATCATGTACAATGCACTGAAAGTGAGCATGTAGGCCCAGACTTACCTAGGTGTGACGCAGCTCAACGCAGCAAGACAACTTGTTGCACTGCATCAAATACAGAGAGAAAAAAATATGCCATATCACATTTCTGCTCTCTCGCTCTCTGTGGTTTGCACACAGTGCAGCCTAGCGCCAATGCAGGCACCCTTGCGCCATGGTGCAAGGGTGCGTGAGTTTCAGACAGGATTGTATTGCGCAGAAAGGGACCCCCTTCTTGCAGAAAAAACAATCCTCTGAGGCATCTTCCTCTTTCTACATGTTCTGTGAGAAAGGGAAACTTGCACTGCAGTCATCTAAGTTGCACCTGCTGTAGAAGCAAGCAAAGCTTGCACTGCTGCTGTCCCTTCTGTTCCTGTTCTGTGAAAGAGGGACACATTTCTACTCATGCTTGTCTTCTACTTGTTCCACAGGGAAGCTTTCACAACAGCTGTCCTTTTTGTACTTCCACTCTTTGACATCACCTTGTGCTGCTCCTACTCCGGGTGCCATGTGTCCATTCCCTATTCTTTGTGCTAAGCATGCCGCCAATGTCATGATGTCCTGTGGTATGTATTAGTGATCATTCTATTACATATTTTACTTTTACAGAAGACAAAAAAATGGTTTGTCAATGTTTATTTTTGTACATGCTCTTAATAAAAGACTCAAATGCTTGATGCCCCATGTGAAAGAGTTTCAAAAGTATTTACGCCACCTTCTACAGTTGTAAAACATGGCTGACAAGTGACTGTTGTATGAAACACCTTCAATACCGCCTAGTGCTTAGTTTGCAGACAACTTAAGTGGTGTTATCCACATTGTTTCTTTGTACCTGAAATCTGAACCATACACCACCAGCAGGGGCATTGCCCACTCACAAGGTGACTGTCAGATGTCTGGTGAAAAACAGAGCAGAAATAGTAGGCAGCATGTGCAGTAAGGTTTGCCTTAGTATCATTGCCAGCTGCTTGTTCACACATCACTCATTCTGCCATCTCCCATTGGACACACGTTCAGTCCTCTTTTTCATATCAGTCACGTTAGCCTCCCATTTCTTTTTCCTCTCTTTCTTCCCTCCATATTCCCTCACACTCACTCTCCCTTCTCTGTCACTACTCTCTGTCTTGTCTGTGTCTCTATTTCTTTCTCCACAATACATTTTCTCAATCCCTTCTCCCCCACTCCCATCCTCTCTCCCACCTTTTCCTTCAGACTCCCTGTCAGATACAGCCATATCAGAGACTAACGTGGGTGTGAGGCCTGTAGTACTCCTACAAATTAGAAGCTGGTCACCAGTATCTCACTCCTTACAGAATAATTTACAGCGCATAAATGAATATTCTAAAGAGCTGCCTGTGGATTGGCTCAACACAATCTATTAATCAACACAACTCAAGCTGTGCAGGGGCTGAGCTCTATGTATACAACACAGGATTCTGCTCTGGTTTAGTGCAAGAAATAAACTCTGTAAAAAACTCAACAGAATGTCTGAAGGAGTTCAGCTCCATTTGTGCATAAACTCTGCTGTACCCATGCAGGGGTTCAGCAATATGTTTGCAGGGACTCAGTAAGGAGTTACAACCAGAGATGCTGACTTTGGAACTGAGGAACAAGGTTCAAGCCTCAGCGTCAGCTCACCTCCTGTGATCCCGGGCAAATCACTTAGGGCCCGATTTAGATTTCAGCGGACGGGTTACTCTGTCACAACAGTGACAGTTAGCCCATCCACCGAAATATAAATCCCATAGGAAATAATGGGACGTTTGTGCTATATAAAAATGCAAAATAAAGATCAACTCAATCTGTGAAGTAACTCAATCCCCACGATTTCTCTGCATGTGCAGGAACTAATTTTCTCAGTTCAGGAACTCATTAATGTCTTCTAGTTATTCAGCCACATATGTAGAAGTGCAACTAACTTCAGTTTTGGGTTCCTCGACTTAATCAAACAAACACTGAAATATGGTTCTCGATCCAAGACAATTTCGACCCTTTGATATGCTGCTCAACAACTCTCTAGATCTGTCATGCTTTGGCTGTCTTCAGTTTGTCAAGTTTAAGTAGGGGCTCTAGTGGAAATCTGGGGGGACCAAATCACATTTTCACTGGGATAGTGCTTGAGGGGCCCAGTGAGTAATCATGATTTTGAGAAATTTCAGAGAGGAAGTTTTACTAATCTGTCCTTTGGAAAATAAATACGGCCTGGGAATGTTTAATTCTCAAAACAAAGTTTGGTGGTCTCAGGCTACTTCATTGCTTTGATGGGGAATGTGGTTGTATTTTGTATATTTACCTAGATGTCATCCGTACGCAACCTCTGTGATTCCCTCACCTATAAAAAATGTGAACCCTTGTCTCTGGCACTAATATTGACCTTTGAAATCCCCTTTTCAGGCAGACATTCAAAAAGAGGAGGTATTTGGACTGTGTTTCAAAAGAAGGTGCATTAACATGCAGGAATACATTTTCTGGTTTGAAGTTGACATAGGATAATAGAAGGTGAGGCAGTACCAGTTGACAACAAAAGTGGGTCAGCTTGACAGACAGCAAGGCCCAGAACTTGCGCACCCAAGGTGTGTTTCAAGTATGCCTTTGAAATGTGTCTGTGTGTTGGATTTGGAGCTAGGCACCCTTTTCACCACATTTCCCAACCACCAACTACCACTTGCAGAGATGGTAACGAGGCCCAATAGGTAAGCCACACAAGGGCAGTGCAGTTTGGGGCACACTATGCTGCTGCAACAGAAAGCTTGGTGGGTGCAGAGCCAGGTGCCATCTAGGCACAGTAATATGCTGATCCTCTCCGTCAGTTTGTTGCATGTTCAGCTACCAAATACAGAAGGGAAGAGACACATACAGTGGACTGTGAGAAGTCAGCACCCAGCAACCTGCAGCTGGGCACAGTGGAATATTGCACCCCACATGTGTCCTAATGTGATGCACATGCTCTGCTCAACCCAAACTGAGCTACATGGCGAACGTGAGGTACAGGAGCACATGACAGGCGGCTCTCCTCCCATGCTTGTGTACATACTGTTAGAGTAAAACGTATGACAGTTAAAGTAACTGTGTGACATGACGTTATTGTCAAGCCATTAACCTGCCACAAAAACCACCTGATAGGCCATAGCTGGCCTTCCTTCTGGGACACAACAGGCAGTCAGGAGTATTTCACTCAGACACTGCCTGAAGAACCATCTTTTAAAAGTCCCTGCCCCACTGATAAATGCTGGTGCCACCCACCATCAGTTACCTCAACAGAATAACCGTGACCCAGACCTCTATTAGCCAATATCACTTTGCACACTCCTAGGACCAGATTTACTAAGGACTTGTGTTGCCCTTGCATGACACTAGTCGTTGCAAGGCAACACGAGTCCCTTAGTGGTATTAACAAAGCCATACAATGCCACCTTGCGTGGCTCTGTGTGGTTTAGTGAAACCAAACTAATATGTTCCATGTGTGGTATATGGGCATTAACCCGTGGATTTTGACACAATCCCAGGTTTACAAAGGTCTATAAGCCAGGTTTCTGCCAAAATGGTGCGCCTCCTTGAGGTAGGCTTAACGAGGAGAAATTCCTTTATTTTTCCTTACAGCACACAAAGAGGAAAATGCCATTAAGGATTGTTTTTTAACAGGAAGGTATCCCTTCCTGCACAGACACAATCCTGCCCTTAACACAGGTCCCTTGCACCATGGTGCAAGGATGCCTATGTTGGTTCCAGGCAGTCTTAATCAAGTGCTCCAATGCAAAAAGATAGCAGAAACATGCCATATCTTTGTAAATAAAGCACATTTCTGTTCTCTCCCTTTCATACAACACATAGCAGCAAGTTGCCTTGCTGCATTGCATGGAAGAAGTCTGCCCCTTAGCTTTTAATGCAGTGTTTTGTAAGAAAAATCACAAGCACCTTAATTCATAGCCCTAAGCCAACTCCCCTGTCCTCTGCTCCCCCCTGAAATGCTAAATGCTATTAGTAAAAAAATATCTGAAACAATATGCCATAGTTGTCCTCCCCAATGCGAAGAATTATCTTGATTATAGTAGCATCAGCATTTTGCTACATGCTTTCCATATGCCAAGAACGACCTCAATATGCCAGTTCCAGCATTTTACCATGGGCATCCCATATGCCAAGAAATACTTCAAGTGTACCAGCACAAGCATTTTGCCATGAAGGCCTCATATGCCAAGAACTTTGCCAGTATGTCAGCTCCAGCATTTTGCTATAGGTGTCCCATATGCCATAATATTACATGAACAACATCTTATGTGCCTTCATTTTGCCAAGGTAACCCACATGCCAAGAACTACCACCTTCACCCTTATTCTTTCTCACTCCATCACTCTACCTCATTCTCACTTGCACTAAATTGTACTCACTCTCTAATTCTGTTAGTCTAATTCGCACTCCCTGACTCCCTCATTCTCACTTAGTTACAGTATCACTCATGCATTTAGATATGCACACAACATTTCACAGGGTTTTATTTTAAATACTTACCTTCAGCTATCTGAGCTGTTGTACTTCAGCTGACAGTACTGGGTAGACTCTCAGGAAGGAACTCAGCCTCTTACAGCCTTCAGAACTGATGCAGAAGGCTGGAGTCTGCAAAGGGATGTGTCATCGTCGGGGTTTCTCTTGTTTTTTTGCCATTGTAGGTTCTTTTCCCAGAGATCTTCCTCCTGGCTTTGTACTAGATTTCTGCTGTATATGATAACCAGGGTCGAGGATGTATCTCGCTATCATGTACAATGCACTGAAAGTGAGCATGTAGGCCCAGACTTACCTAGGTGTGACGCAGCTCAACGCAGCAAGACAACTTGTTGCACTGCATCAAATACAGAGAGAAAAAAATATGCCATATCACATTTCTGCTCTCTCGCTCTCTGTGGTTTGCACACAGTGCAGCCTAGCGCCAATGCAGGCACCCTTGCGCCATGGTGCAAGGGTGCGTGAGTTTCAGACAGGATTGTATTGCGCAGAAAGGGACCCCCTTCTTGCACAAAAAACAATCCTCTGAGGCATCTTCCTCTTTCTACATGTGCTGCAGAATAACAATAAGGCAGAAGGCTTAGCATTTTGATGTATTCCCAGGTCTATTGTTTTAGTAAATCTGGGAATGCACCAAAGTCAATGGTGGATGCATGGGAAAACCCATGCTTCGCCCATGGAGCCTCTTCCCAATGCAAAGTAACACAAGGGAGTGACTTGTGCTGCCTTGCGGTACTCCAGATTTACTAAACCATGCAGAGTCATGCAAGGTGGCTCTGCATGGCTTAGTAACTCTGACTTAAGCCCTTGTATTGCCTTTTGTCACCTTGCGTGATGCAACAGCAAAGAAAAGGCTTAGTAAATCTGGGCCTCAGCTTTTACAGTTGCAGTGTTTTCAGTTGTGAACAATGTTACTGACCCAACAGGCTTTACAATGATTAATGTACCACACATTTCTCCAATAAACATTGGCAATGCCAATTTGTCTGACTTGTAAATGCTTGGTCAAGGCAGACCTAAAAATCCACATAAATTATTGACTGCCCTCCTCCCATCTGTGCTGCTGCCAGATGAAAAAATTGCATAAATTATCTGGTTATCTAAGACACTTAACTAGCATTGCAATGTCATGTGTAGATCTGCCAACTCACCCTGTGGCATCGTGTGTCACACGATTTCGGCTCCCTTCACACTTTCACCCGGTGAGGATCTGAAATCACACAGAGGGAGGAAACGCTATCTGAAAACCACTGCACAGAGTGGCTTTCCTGCTCGTTTTCAGAGGCTCTGAGCAGCCGATATCCATTAAGGGGTGTAAAAACACCCCAGGACATCAGCGACGGTCTTAGTGAGCCTTTGTTTTTTGGGGAGAGATGGGAGGCAGTTTAGTGGGTATTAGTGAAGCTTTTTTTTTAGTGGAGTGGGTGGAGGGTGGTTTAGGGCAGAGAGATTCTAGGTAGCTCTCGGCATGAGGCTCCACCCCTTCTTCATACAGTGATATTTCTTTATAAGTTGGCAGGTATGCATGTGCGTTACCCTAAAAGTTCATGCTCAGGCAGCTGGATATATTAACAAAATGTTTGCAGCAGAGTGGAGGCAAAGCATCTTTTGCCCAACCAAAACACATACTACTGACTCCCAACATGTGGGTGGAGACAAAGCCCCCTCCTGGTGATTCCTCCTACTGCACTGTCAAACCAGCCCATAAAAACTAGCTCCCTGATACTAACTAAGCAATGTTTTGTGAAAGGTCACACTTCTCGAATGTGGGCCACATTTTGGGGGGTTTCCCAGGACTATTTTTGGTCCAAATATGACCCTATCCACCCCTTGTTTTTTGTTGTTTATTTCTTTTTGGGGGGGTTTAAGTATCTTTTGCGTGGTCAGTGCACGCCTCTACTGAGCCATAATATTAACAACCTAAAGTTCTGTATTTGAACGTTCATGTATTACCTAATAAACTTTGTTTTACAAACACAACACTGCAGTCATGGGATCTTTCTACCTTAGGAGCTGTCGTGTGTACAATTGAATATGTATTTTCTAGAACTTTTATGCAGCACATACCATTGCGTGTAGCTTAAACTATTTGCCCTAAAGTAACATTGCCAGTGCATTTTGTAAACATGTTTTTATAATTTTTACAGAAAAGATTTAGCAAAAATAACTCCCACGGAATCAAGGATGCAGTCACGTCTGGCCTTTACCATGCAACCAGCCAGATTCCTTCTAGGAAGCACTGCGGCAGGGTTTTATCAGTGGCATTTTCAATTCTTTCAGGAGCGCCCTGATCTCTAAACATTCCTAATGTGAGTCTAATGGCATATAATGAGCAAGACTGCCGAAAATGAGAACAGAAAAAGAAATCAACCTATAATTCACGGAAAAATAAGTAACATGTGGCCACTGTATACTGTAACAAGAAGAAATAATTAAAGTAAAAGCACCAAACTTAATAATAGATGTCCATTAATGGCATACCTGCTACACCACTCAGGCACCACCAAATAAAGCCTATTACGTTCTTGAGCTGTGCTATTGACATGCCTTTATCCGTCACTAATGTGCACATTTCCACTCTAACTCCAACATATCATTGGGATAAACATAGTGAATGGTGGTACAAGAACAAGTCTAGGTTGTATCGAGGACTCAGGAAACATAATAGGTGTACTTTTACCGCAAAAATGTTCAATTACAAGCGTCGTACGAGAAACCTTGCAGAACTAGAAAGAGTGGCACAAAGTATGGCTCTCCCATTTGCCCCGGTAGTGCCCCTACGCCTCGCAGCTGTGAATTCCCACACAAGCCTGAGCAGACTGCACCACAGTCATGTGGGTGGAAGGATGCGCCGCTGCCAGTGAAGGAGGCGCTGAAAGCTAGGGCTCTGGGTTATCACTAGCTTGCTTGGTCTCTACCGTCAGCCCCCACATGCCCACATATATGCATTGGAGGATAGCAGCATGCATAGGGGAGGCACCCACACCAAAATTCTGGCCATGGCACAATAGAGGTAATTCATAATTATTGGCATACAAAGGCATCCACTGCACATTTTGAATTAAATGATGTTAACTCCTGGGGAGTTACCGGCTTCATTGACATGTACACTATTAAAATGCTTCAGTATTTAATACGTTGCCTTTCAGAGCCTGTGGTGTTTTTTTTTGCAACATTTATGCGAAAATTGAAATTTATAATACACTATTCGACCTCCTTTTTTCTTTTAAAAAAAATGTCTGTTGGGAAGAAACCACCCTTGAACCTTCCTAGAAGTTGGGGTGCTTGCTTGACTCGCTCGCTGAAATTCAGAGCAAGTATTATGTCCCTCCATTTTCAAAACTCACTAGCCACATTTTTTGCAAACCCTAATGTTGCCTAAAGATGAGTTAAAATTGTGAGTAGGAGAGATTATTTGGAGTTCTTTGCATACTACATGCTCAATATCTGTAAGAGTTTAGAAATCCGCCTTTTAAAAATTCAGGACCTGAAAATCTAATTTACTGAATCCCTACTTAACCACACTTATCGACTCATAAATCAGGAAACACTAAACCTGATTTACGTAGCTTTACCAAATGCAAATTCTTATTTTTTATTTTTATTTTTTATGATCCTGTTTTTTTTTATGTCGAATTGTTAAATGCAATTTGGTATGAATCACAATTTGCAAGTGATGCTAGTTCAAAAAAGGAATTTTTTGGGAACAGCAGAGCACAGTAATTGTTTTCCTTCCAGCCAAAAAAAACGTATTTATATTTATCCTTTAACTTGCTACCGATCAAATGACTGATAACACCCCATCCTGAAACTGAAGATGTTGGTCAAACATCATGTCACACTGAAGACCGACAGGAAGAATCAGTCTTTGACATTCCACTGACACAGAAAGTGTAACAAGCACTCAAATTCAGATCAATACCACAACTTAATATAACACATTAGAACCCATGCCAATTCCGCAGACAAAGCTGAGAAAAGCATGCAGTCAGTACCTGTAGTCGAACAAGGCTGTCAAGTCTAGGAGGCAAGATATTCACGAGACATCACCCATTATTGTGCAATTTTACCCATGAAGGAAATACAACATAAGCAGCACAGAGCAAAATCTTAGTTAAGTAGAAGGGTAGGAGGATTTGAGCGAGCCACTACAGAAGGCAATGAGGTTATGAGACCAGGTTTTGAGGACGTAACTGTGGTGATAAAAGATAAACAATCTGGCAGGTCAATTGACACAAGACTCTGCTTCACACAGGTGCCAAGAGAGGCACACCAGCAATCATCTCCAAACATTAGGACGTTCTGTGAACAGTTTGCTACGGTGACATCAACAATGTGTAGGAGAACAGCTTACATCCAGGTTTTGTTAGTACACCACAGTCATGATGTTGCAAAGAGCCTTGCATAAATAACCAACACCCTTGAAGAAATGCAAACTGATAATGCCGGAAATAGGCCACCTAGGTCTGTTGGGGAAACCAAGAAGGGCTCAAGTGTGAGCAGTATTTCTTACGGTGATCCTACTACATCCCAAATCCAGAACCCTACCCCCTGATGTACCTGGAGCAGTCCTCTGAGCGGTCAAGACTCTCATGGACCCAGCTCCAGCGCCTTGAGGATCTTGCCTCCTCTCCTGTGCACTCACTCTCTCGTGCCTGCGCTACCTCTTGTTCTGTCTGTCTTCACACTTGTGGTATTCTTTGACCTCTGCCTTTTGCCTTTCTCGCTTCACTCTCTGTTGACTCTTGCTCTCTTCTCTCACTCGCCCACCCTTTTTTTGCTGCTTTGCCATTTTTTGGTGCTCTTTCTCGTCCTGCTGTTACCTGGTTGCATTTCTGCTCGCTCGTGCTCTTTCTTCTGTTGCCATTTTGCTCTTTTCTCACTCTTTCTTTCCTACCTCTGCTCTTTTCTCGCACCTTCTTTTGTGCCTTTTTGTTCTTTTCTTGCACATTATTGTGTGCCTTTTTGCACCCATCTGTTGCATTTATCTGCCTCTCCTTGTGCTCTGTTTTCCCCCCTCCCACCTTCTGCTCACCCTCCCTTGTTCCCCCACTCTTCCTCCTGTGCTGCCGCTCCTTCTTCTACTCAATGTCAGTGCATCACGGATGCTCAGCAGGTGCACCAAAGGCAAGCCTGTCTACCTGTCTATGCATGGACCACACCTAGCACCACTAACCCTGGTCCATCTGTCCCATGCGCTACTCTGCAGAGCTTCTCTGGTCTCGGAACCCTTGTGTACCTACCACTGGGACCTAGAGACACTTTGGCCTACAACCTTGCTGACTTCATCTCTCCCTTCACTGTCGACACCACATTACCACCAACAAATCAAAGAAGCAAATAAAAAGACCCCAGCAGAGAGCATAGACAAAAACTCCCAACAGCGGAAAATACATCTTCGTGATCTTCAAAGACTTTGCTTCTCCAGCTGACACCACTAACTACATCATCCCTTCAGAAGAAATATGTGACAACCTCTACAAAATTCTCCAGCCACAAAATCAAAACCTTATACAACTTTGACCCTCAACTTAACCCCTAAATGCTCACCTCCAGCCGACACTCAAACACCCACGGAAAAACCCTGGTGATCTGGGAAACACTCATTGTGGAAGAAACTGCCAGCATCATGAGAACATACATTCAGGGGCACCTACAGACCCTTGCCACAACCACATCTAGGACATGGAAGCTGCCCCTATCAGCGAAGTCCTCACCTGCATCCTGAACACCTCCATCACATCTAGGATGTTTCCTGATACCTGGAAACATGTGATGTCAACACAGTGCTAACAAAACCCTTAGCAGACCCCATGAAACTAGCAAACTACTGCCCAATCTCCCTTCTACCCTACCTGGCCAAAGTGATGAAAAAAGCCATAAACAACTCTCTCCACCTCAATGCACATCAGGTCTTAGACACCATGCAATCAGTTTTCCAGCCGAACCAGAGCAGCAAGACTATGCTCATTGCAGCAACCAACAACATCAGGATGATTCTAGACCATGGAGAGCCAGAAGCCCTTTTACTTCTGACCTCTCTGCTACCCATGACATGGTCTCCCACTCTACCGTGCTCAGAAGACTACACAAGACAGGCACAAAAGGGCCTATCCTCAACTGGATTTGTTCCTTTCTCACAGGTTGAACACAGAGAGTCAACCTGCCACCCTCTACATGGAATGCTAGGAACCTCATATGTGGAGTCAGGGATCTTCACTCAGCCCAACATTATTCAACATTTACATGACTTCACTAGCAGAACTTATCAAATCATACAACATCAACATATTCTCCAATGCAGATAATACCCAACTGATACTCTCCCAGTAAAATAAGTCCCCTACTACAAAAAACAACTTGTCCACATTCATGAATACAGTAACCACATGGATGAAAACCAACTGCCTGGGACTAAGTACAAACAAAACTGAAGTAGTGATCTTCAGAAGGAAAGCCTTCACCTGGGGCTCCACCTGATGGCCAACTAACTTTGGATCCTCACACATCCCCACCTCCCATGCAAGAAATTGTGTAATCATCCTGGATGACAAGCTCAACATGACAGCCCTAAACAAAGTAACCTCCACCTGATTCCACATTCATAGATTACTACGAAAGATCTTCAGATGGCTACCAGAGAACACCAGGAAAACAGTTACACAGGTCTTGATCACCAACAAACTCCATTACGGCAACACACTCTGTGCAGAAATCACTAAGGAGCACCTGAACTGTTTTCAGACAATCCAAAATGCTGCTTCAAGACTCATAGCCTACCTTGTTGCACCCAAATCACCGCACACCTCAAAGAACTGCACTAGATCCCCAAACCACAAAGGCATCCAATTCGAACTACTCACACACACATACAAAACACTATACAGCACCAGCCCTGCATTCCTCAACAGCCCCATACACATCTACACACCTCCTTGGCACCTCCACTAAGCCAGACTGTCACTGGCAGGCATACCCTGCATCAGCACAGCCACACCCAGAGGCCGCACCTTCTCAGAGCTCTCCCCCAAAGTTTGGAATGACCTCCTTTTATCATATCAGAGCCTACTCATTGATTCTTGAGTTTCGCAAGAAGCAGAAGTCTTGGCTCTCCATTTAACCTCACCAAGCATCAGCTGCCTGCCCACATTCAAAATACCTGGATACCCTCACTTGTGATTAGTATGCTATTGAAATAAACATAACATATAGCATAAGATATAACATAAAATAATATAACATGCCCAACCACCCTTCTCTATAAAGGCTAAGTAGTGGATGCCAGTGGAGTAAACAGTCACATACATTTTGGCAAGACTTATTTTGAGCAAATGAATAGTTGCTTAATTTTACATAAAAAATGTACAGACAACGTTTTGTGGGAAAAGAACATTATAGTGGATATTTTGTCCATTTTCTGCATTATATGTGTATAAACAGAATATTCTGTGCTTAGTATGCATCACAGTTTGTTATATTTTTATTTACTTGTGTAACAGAATGTTTTATTCACTTTAGAGGTTGTTATTACTTATTAGCCAGATCATCTCAACATGCATGTCCGTCTGCTATGCTTGCAGCATCCGGTCATGCAGCTGGCAATCAAGGGTGAATTCATTCTTTCTCCTCTTCAGAATCAGCATGTGCTGACTCAGTAGGTAGACTCCTGTGAACAGCTAAGTTGTGCTGCATAGCATAAGTGGCAATAACCTTACAGCACATAGTAGAGTCATACTCCAGGGCACCCCCACTTTTATGCAGACATAAAAATCTGCCTTTACTTAGGCCAAATGTTCTTTCTAAAGTGCTCCTTTTTTGTCTGTGTACAGCATTATATTTCCTTTGTCAAGGGTTTTTAGGTTGTAAATTTGTAACACCTGGATTAAGAAGGCTATTGAGCTGGTGGCTCCCTTAAGGGTAGTCCCCCGCACAGAGAGGACAACAAGTTCTGCCCTTGGTTCTCCGCTGAGCTGAAGAGTATACAAAGGGATTGTAGAAGACAGGAAAGGAAATGGAAACTTTACCCTTCCCTATTAGAAAGTATCAAATTAAGAGATATTAGAAATCAATACAAAATGGCTATCAAACAGGCAAAAATTGCCTACTTTTTGCAGAAAGTTCTAAAGGCCTCAAATTCCCCTAAGGAATTGTTTAAAACGGTGAAGTCCCTTTCCACTCCGTTGTTGCCTCAAGGACTAGATAACTCATATATGTTCTGTGATAGGGTAGCTAGTTTCTTTGAGGATAAAATTATTAAAATCGATAGTGGTTTCCAGGACCCCCTACCCCGGATAAGAGACTGGGATTTGGATCTCTATCCAGAGCAGCTGGAGCACCCCATCCTTGAAAACTTTGCTCCACTTTCTGCAGAACAAATTAAGGTCCTCTTATCCAGGACTCATTCAGGATCTCCAGCTGATCCCTGTCCCCCTAGGGTGTTACAGCCGATCTGGGACTCAGTGGTAGGTCCCCTGGAAAAACTGCATGCTGGGGTGTTGGAAAGGGGCATTTATCCTTCGGAATAGAAAGAAACAAGCATTGTCCCCTTAAAGAAAAAACCTGACAGGGACTCAGAAAACCTTAAGAATCAACGCTCTATCGCACTTTTACCCACTCTAGCTAAAATCTTGGAGAAACATTTAAATTAGGAGCTCACCTCGTTCCTGACCACTTATGGCTGTCTGGATGGTTCCCAACATGGGTTCCGGAAACATCATAGTATGGAAACTGCCCTGATGGCGACCACCGAGGCAATCAGAAAACAGGTAGATTCGGGTGGGGGTGCAATCTTGATTTTACTGGATCTATCGGCAGCTGTTGATACCATCTCACCACTTAGATTAACTGATTGCCTTTATGAGGTCGAAGGGAGAGGACCAGCCTTAAACTTGCTTACATCTTTTTTTCAGAATAGATCACTTACAGTTAAATGTGGGGACTATATTTCGAACCCTTTTCAGCTCCCTTGTGGAGTTCCTCAGCGATCCTCTCTTAGTCTAACCCTGTTTAATTTGTATGTTGCACCTTTGGCAGAATTAGTGCGTTCCTTTGGATTTCAGGTGTCTTCCTATGCCGATGATACACAAATCATTGTTTCCTTTGGAAACAAGACGCAGGATACCGCTAAACAATATCAGGCCTGCATGCTTGAGGTTAAGAACTGGATGGATAGGAATTGGCTCAAGATGAATGGAGACAAGACCGAGGTCATTGTCTTAGGGGCCAGGCCATCTGTTTGGGACTCTAATTGGTGGCTGGAGCTCTGTGGGACATTCCCGGTCCCCTCAGCCACAGTGAAAAATCTTGGAGTCCTCTGTGACTCTGCCTTAACTTTTGACATCTATGTTAATAATAAAATCACCAATGTTTTCATCTGGATCACTAAGATTCTTAAGAAAATCTTCCCTTTTATACCTCAGGACTTGAGAGTGATAGTGGTGCTAGCCCGGATTGGATCAAGACTGGACTACTGTAATGCTCTCTATCTGAACATTAACCAAGCCTCGTTAAATAAACTGCAACTAATTCAGAATCATAGCGCGTCTGGTTCTGGGTCTAGACAAGTTTGCTTCGGCCAAAGATAGCCTGCACAAACTTAGGAAGCAGATCATTTTTAAAGCATTGTGCCTGGTTCATAAGTCTCTTTACTTACAGGCTCCTCTTTCGCCTTTTCCTTTTATTAAGTGGTATATACCTGGTCAGACTCTCTGCTCAGCTGATTTGAAGTTAGCTTATGTTTCTAGGACCAAGAAAGTTAAATGGGGGGACTGAGCTTTTTCTGCAGCAGCGGTCAAATTATGGAATTTTTGAAATCTTTGAAAACTAGGAACATCCTTTCTCTTCAGCTATTTTGTAAACAATTGAAAACCTGGTTATTTCGAGTTTAACTTAGATGGATTGTAGTAATCATGGTCTCATTTCATCTTACAGCGCTTAGATACCTCTGGTCGATATGCGCTCTATCAAATACTAGTTAAAATTAATATAAAATAAAATAAGTATGGAGTCATCATCCAAGGCCTTTAGGAGTATGCATTGTCACCTAAAAATTAACACAACTGATTTAGGGTCATATTTATGAGGGTAGTTGCATCGCACTTACACCACGCAATAAGGTGCATGCATGACAAGCCCAAAATGTGATTTATGGAGCCACGCAAGGCCACCTTGTGTAGTTCTGAGTGATTTCATAAATCTGGAGTAAAGCAACGCAGAGCAAATGGCTGCGTTGGGTTTGTCTTCCCCAGGGAGGTGTTCCGTGGGTGTTGAGTGAGTGTTCCCATGCAACATCCATGAATTTTGGTGCATTCCCAGATTTACCAAAAGTGGTAGACCTGGGAATGCGCCAAAATGGTACACCTTCCGAGGTGAGTCATAACAAGGAGAAATATCTTTGTTTCTCCTCTTTACAGCAACACACATAGAAAGAGGAAAATGCCTCAGAGAAATGTTTTTGTGTGGGAAGGTGACCCTTCCCATGCAAAAAGAGTCCTCCTTACAACACAGGCACCTTTGTATCAAGCTGCAAGGGTACTTGTGTTGGCGCTAGGGAGCAAAACTGGTGCCAGCGCAGGGACAAAGGCAGAAATGCAATGTATTCTTTTAAATATGACACATTCCTACCCTTTCCCTGTGACACAGTGCAGCAAGGTGATTTGCTGCGCTGCTTCACTTTGTTACAATTATGACCCTTAGTGTTTATAATCTAATCAGTTTTTTACAAAGGAGTACTGATTGTGAGAAATTGAGTTGTTGATTGATGGGACTGTGAGCCGTTCTGAAGCAACAGTCGCAATCCTTGTCAGAGTGAACCACAAAAGTCACTAATGTAACCTGTGCTTAACCCACTAGTAGCTTGGCTCAAAAGCAGTCAGGCTTAAGTTTGGAGGCAATGTGTCAAGTACTTATGCAGCACTCCAACAGCAATAAATGAAACACCAACACAAGAACAATCCCACACTAGTTTAGAAAAATAGAGTACATTTTAATTGACTATTAGACACCAAATGACAGAAGTCCAATCAGTAGAACTGAAGTGGAAGAAACATTTTGAGTTCCTCTCACAGATGGTATTGGAATTCCCTTTCTCCCTGTCCTGGTCCCAGGATGTCTTGCTGCACAAAAGGCTAGTGTGAAATTCTTTGTGTGGGCTGAGGCAGCCTCTTTGAGGTGCAAGTGGGGCTGTGCACAGCTCCACTCCTCCCATCCTGTGAGGATAGCCCATGCCACCAACAGCCAGCCTCTCAACTGTGTGACTGTCATGGAGGAATACACAAAGGTCAACTGCCAACTACATATAGTCATGTGACCCAGGAAACAGACGGAAGGCACCAAATGGCTAGGACAAAAATGCCAACCTTCTAAAAGTGGCATTTTCAGAATTTTGACTTAAAATCTGACTGTACCATTAAAGAGGGTTTTAAATGACAATTTCTTAGACACCAAACATACAGTTTCTGACTTCTCCCAAACAAAGGTTATCACTTATTAAATGTAATATGGTAACCCAATGTTATCCTACAGGAGAGGTGGGCCTCTCACTGATGAAAAACAAATTTGTGAGTTTTTTTACTGTCAGGACATGTAAAACATAATAGTAGACGTCCACCTTTTTAAATACACTGCATCCTGCCCTGTTGGTCATTTAAGGCCTACCTTAGGAGTGAACTTACATGTATTAAAAAGGGTGTTTTAGGCCTGGCAAGGTATTTATTTTGCCAGGTAGAATTGGCAGCTTATAGCTACAAACAGTCTGCAGTAGCAGGCCTGAGACATGTTTCTAGGGGCTACTTAAGTGGATAACACAATATGTGCTGGAGGCACACTGGTAGAATTTAATTTACTGCCCCTGGGTATATGGTATACCACTTTCCAAGGGACATTGAAATATGCCAGCCAGGTGAAAGACAATTTTACCATGTTTTAAGGCGTGAGCGCAAGCACTTTAGCACTGGTTAGTAGTGGTAAAGTGGAGAGAGTCCTTAGGCCAGCAAAAACGAATTCAGCAAAACAGGAGGGGAGAAGACAAAAATGTTTGTGGGAAGCCATCCTAGGGATCACAGGTCTAGAACTCATGTCACTTACAATTACTAAATAGTCACCCATCTCTAAACTGTCCTCTGGATAGACACCCATACAGTCCAATAACTAAATATATAGGAGTCAGCAGTGCTCCAAGGGTATCTTGCAACTAGGTTGCTAATCAGACTTTTTGCATTACACACTACTCACATGCTTAATGAATGTTGACTTTTATGGCTATGATTCATACTCAGTCTCAGCGGTTGGGCAAATTAAAATATGAGTACTGTCTTCAAAATCAAAGACTTGAGGAAAGAGTACTACTTCATAAAATTTAATTTTGGTACTTTCCAACTCTGTAGTGGTGCTATGGAAATAAATGTGGGAATTAAGTTTAGAGAGTATTCCCTCTAGGGAATTCTAGAAAACCCTACATAAAGTACTTTGAGAAATGCCACCTGTAACAGTCACAGTGCGTTGGTAGCTACCAGCAACTAGCATGCGTAAACTACACACTACCTGAATATGTATAGGCATCGCTACACTGCTGTAGGTAGCCATGCCTAATACAGAGTCCAATCTATTAATCAAACTAAAAATAACACCCTGCATACAGCTCCTCATCAGATTGGTCAATCAAAGTCACCTACGCCAATATATATTTTCTCTCCTTATCCTCCTCCTTTGCTGAGCTCCCAGAATTCCAATCCTTCTTACTGCAGCATACAGTGAAGCTATTGAGAACGATTGCAAGATACTTGTGATCCCCTTTCATTCTTTCCTCCTGGTTATCACTGTTTTGTAGATCAAAATTGCAAGTCAGTATTTCGTATTGCAAAAATAAGAAATCTGTGATTATTTGGTGCAGTGTACAATTTTAGGAAAGGCTGATTTAGAGAGTCTTCCTGCATCGCAAACAGCATATTTAGTGGTTGCTAAGCAGTTTGCAGCTGGTTACCAACTCGCAAGCTGTTTATTAATCAGGCCAATTTCTAAAATCTTAGTTGTGGCACATGCATTTCTAAATATATCAAAAAACATTATTTACCCCAGAAAATGAACATGTGGATTGCAAAGAAAAAACTTTTTAAGTTAAAAAGAACAATTGTTTCACTTCAAAGATAAAATAACATCAGCACAAAATATATAAAAAAAAAAAAACAATTGCTCCACATAAAACAATATGGGCCATATTTATACTCCGTTTGCGCCGGATTTGCGTCGTTTTTTTTTACGCAAGTCTCCACAAGGCACTTCGAGATCATAGTGAAGTGAAGGTTTGCGGGGCATTTGGAGGGCGCGTGAGGTATTGGTGGTTGTTTACTCTGCTGTATCAATAAATGTTACTTATTCTACACCAGACCGCTTCTGACTTCCTCCTTTCAGTGGTGATGAGGAGGACCCTAAACCACAGATGCTCCACATTTCCCTTCTGGTGCATTTGTCTTGCTGCGCAGTCCTCTGCATGATCTTTCCGATGCAGTGTGGGAACTGTGGTGAGTGTAGTAAAACTCGAATATCGACTATCTTGAGGCATTGTAACTTTATCCTCATTAAGACGTTATCATGCCAATACAATGTTATAATGAATCTTTAAGCTTTACTTATGCAATTAATGTTGTATATCTTTTGATGTTTCATGGGTGTCCTAACTGGATTTACCGAACATATTTTATGTTTTTAAGTATGAATGTTTTTATTTAAGGGGGAAGAAGTGTGGGGTTTGGCCGCGTGCAGTGCAGCGTGATCCCTGTGAGGTACTGTGAGGTTATAAGTGAAGTGAAGGTTTGGGGGGCAGTTGGAGGGCGTGTTAGGTATCTGTGGTTATTTACCCTGCCGTGTCAATAAATGTTACCTGCCCTATGCTAGATGGCTTCTGACCTCCTCTTTTCAGAGGATGTTACCGCTCAGTGCCCCATTTTTGCTGGACCAAGGCAGAACCAACAATAGAGTGCAGAAAGCAGAGGCTTTTTCATCCACTTGTAAGGCTAATCGTTTAAAAAAATGTCTTATAGAGGCAGGGACAGAGCAGTACTTCTGGGGTATGGGCCAACCCCACCGGAGCCAATGAGAATCACAGCCACATCACTGGCCCGCCAACAACGCCTCAGCAAGCCCACGTGTCCCCGCCCCCTGCCTCTACGCATTGCACTGTGTCTCTCCAGCCCACCTGCCCATGTTTGCCCCATATAACAGCGGCCAGAGCAGGGTGGCGTGGAGGTAAGAAAGGGAAACCGCATTGGTTGTGAAAGTTTAAGAATCACTCCTCTGCAGAGTAAGTGCAATAGACAGGACCAGGGTAGTTTTTAAAGCCACTTTGGATCCCGGGTTCATACATAATGTCTGGAGTCTGTGTTGGTAAGAAATGACAACATCAATAAGCAACAATATTTACATCATCTCCATTTGACAAAACGTATTCCAACAAATCTAATTAAATGTTTGCCTAAGCCTTGCTCTTTTCCTGATCAACAGATGCTGTTCTAAAGACAAAGACTTAATACAAATACAAATTTGATTTACTTGGTGTAGAACATAGGCACATGATTTCCTTTCATGGTCAAAATCTATCGGGTATAGGATGACTATTCTTCACCTACGTCCACAACTGAAATTAAAATAATAATATTGTCTGAGATGCTTTTATGTTTGCAGCTCTTTTGCTAACTGCAAACCTTCCTTTTTAAGTCAGAGAACCTGCCATTGGGGTAATCGCTGTAACATACATCACATCAACAGTGAATATTGAAATTAATGTCATATTAATTAACCATGTGTATTGTGCTGTGGCTGCACTAGCAAGACACAACAGCTTTTTGATACTGCATCTGAAGCTCAACTACACATTATATTAAATTTAGTAGTAGTCTTACATTTTGAGATATTGAAGAAGGGAACTGCTAGCGATGTTGATAATATAAAAACACAAAACTTCTAGGTCATGGCTCTAAAAGGTTAAGCTATTTTTTTTGCCACAGCTTTTTACCACACACACACACACACACCCACACCCACCCACCACCACTCCTCAGTAATTCTGCAATGGTTTTTCATTAATAAAACCCCATTCCAAAGATAGCAATGTTGTACATCGTGGCCATTTTTATTTACTGCTCCAGGATGATGGAGAGCAATGTGACAACAGAGAAAAATTAAAAGTTAAAAAGGTGTAAGCGCACATCAGTACAAAAAAGGGAGGGAGAGGCCCAGCAGCACTTTGCAGCTGCTGAGCCCTTGTAAAAGCAAAAAGTGAAAAATAATAAAACAAATAAAATAAAATAAATCACTGGGAGTAGGACGGGAGATGGTAAACAGGACGGTGAGTAGAACTCGGAGCCAGGCAGGGAGTGGGAAGGGGCAAATGAATGGAGGGCACGAGGAAAGAAAGAAAAGTATAAAAACATAAATGATGAGGAGAGGGTTTGGTGCTCACTGGAGAGCAGAGTGGGATGTAGAAAGAATGGAAAGAACAAGGAAAGGGGAGAAGACAAAGCAGAGGGAGAGAACACTCCCAAGTAGTGCTGTATTTAAAATAAATTGAATAGCCTCAAGTGTGCAGTGGAAGGATAGAACTCATCCACTCAGAACGTTGGAGGCCAAAAAACCTCCTGGGCTTGACAAACACTAGAATAGGGAGGGAAGCTATCAAATCGAAAGCAACTGAGATAGACAACAGTTCCATCCACTCATAAGCAAGCAGCTGACTCAAAGTCGAGTCTAAGCATATGTTAAGTTTTAGGAACCATAAGTATGCCTGCATACAGCTACAGCATGTAGGTAGCCAAAAAGCCTCTCTGAAGAGCTGGTCGATACATCGTTTTTTCTCCTTCTCAGTAGAAGGGATTGATAGTGATCACATCTGCATTGTTGATTTAAAAAGAGAACTTGGTAATAAAGGAATTATGCATAGAGGATTCAGTGGTTGCTGGTGCATTTTTAATTTGTTGAGCAAAAAGCCTTAAACTTAATGTAAAATGTGAGTGAGCTTGAATCATACATGCAGAGGGGCAGTAAGGTTTTTTTTTCTACTGCAAGAAACTGGGAGAGAAAATGGGCTAAAATGGTGCATTTTCAGCATTTATTTCAAGAAAACCTGGGGAAAAGGTGCAAATGGACTTAAAAAGACACCACTCTCCCTCCACTCATACAGACATCACTTACACACACACATTTCTCTGTTCAGCCATCAATCTCTCTCTCTCTTCCTCTTCCTCAAGCATACCACCCACAAGGGCACACCTCTCATCTAGTGCATTCACACCACTCACCCTCCACTCAAAGGCATATTACTCTATATTCCTACAGTCACAACTTATTTTTCGCTCAGACAAGCACACAATTGGCACATCCCACACTCATACAGTATTACCATTCCCTGAGTTACCTCTCATTACTCACCCTGCACTCACACATGCACAATGCTCTCAAAAGCATGCTTTTACCACACGTCCATTACCACGCAATGCCTTTGCCACACATTGCTTTTATCACGCAAGTCTTTACCACGCATGTGCCTTTACCATGCAATGCCTTTACCACAGATGCCTTTACAACAACATTGTATGTTTATATCAGGTAAGTAAATAATATATATATATATATATATATATATATATATATATATATATATATATATATATATATATATATATATAAAGGCTATATACAATATATGTATATTATATGTAGCCTTATTGACCCCTAATCCCTAAACACTCACACCTCTACCCTCGTCCACCCTAAAACACTCTTACCACCCAAATACCCTTACCTATCCTAAGCCCTAAAAGCACCCTTACCACCCTAAACCCTAAAAACACCCTTGCCACCCAAATACCCTCATCCACCCTAAAGCCTAAAAACACACTTACTACCCAAAATGCCCGTATCCAGCCTAAACCCTAAAAACATCCTTATCACCCAAATGCCCTTACTCACCCTAAGTCCTAAAAACACCCATACTACCTAAATACCCTTACCCACCCGAAACCGTAAAAATACCTTTGCAATTCAAATATACTTACCCACACTAAACCCTAAAAACGCCCTTACCCATATTGAATTGTGGTATTTCAAACAAAGTGTATATTTGAAAAAGATTGAACTTCATAAAGATAAAAGGCACTGAATGCCCGTCCAATGTGAAAGTCATGCAAGAACTGAGGATGACATAATTGGTTGGATTATTACGATCTCTGTAAAAAGGGTGTAATTCAAACGAAGTGTATACTAAAACAAATAAATATTATAAGTGGCACGGTACTCACGCAAATCCGTAACGAACGCCCGTCCAATGTGAAAGGGCAGGACTTCCTATTCAAAATTCAAGCACGGGCAAGGAATTTTGGCAAGTTAACAATTAACGTTCGTCTAAAGTGAAAGTGTAGGATTCTCGATTTAAAATCCAGGTACGAGCAAAAATATTGCCATGTATACTGACAACAATATAATTGGCACCGACATATTAACACGAACAAAAAGAATGCAGCATTGCATTACGGGCTGCACTGCAAAGATAGTATGGGAAATTGTATCTTTTCGTATGACATTATAAACATGTAAATGAACTAAAAAAACACCTAATAAAGAGTAAGGGAACTCTTTAAGAAACTGCCATACGAATGAAATTGTGGAATTCAAGGCTTAGATCAAAGGCAGAGGCAGACGTATTCCCGCAACACAAACAGCATGTCAGTGGCACTTTTTCATTGGTTATTGGCTACACAATGTGTGATTTGTGTGAAGCTTCACAATAAGGAAAAAAAACATGACATTGGAGTTTCTTGTAGAAGTTGCAGTAACAGCACTAAGGGAGGGCATTTGCACTGACAAACATCTCTACTCGTGTGACTGTTTATGATTAAGTGATGGATCTCCACTTTTTCTGATTTGAAACTTCTGGGCACTGACACACCGTTATTGCTATCGGCGTTATATCAGTAAGACGAATAACGAATTAATATTCAGGCGCACATATAAAATCGGATGCCAAGCACCCCAAAGGGAATTCACGTATTGCAATACTGGTGACCATTGTGGATTCAATCATACTAACTGGCCAACTACCAGGGATAATATCACTATTGTAATGAACAACAACACGTCTTTCCACACGCTAACAATAATTGTGGTTGGGCCACTTGAACGTATTGAAATCAAAACTAGAGTTAAAGTTAAAAAGAACCTGAACAAAGATAACAAGAAGTAGACAAAGAAAAGAAAGTAGTATTTGACATTAAACAGACAGTCCACATATCTGTGTGAAGGAGGAAGGAAGTATCTCGTGGATTCAACACATGTAAATACTTTTTTGCATTATATAGCCAGCTTACAATTTGTGAATATGAATGAATGGGAATAAACACAACAGGCAGTTGCATCATCTCTTTTTGATGAGAATCTAGACTCAAAGTCTCACATTTAAGCCAACTGATAAATATCCAATTGAATTATCCTTAAAACAAAAGTTGCAATTATTGGAGTAATTGAAAAAACGTGAACTAAATAAATGGTGTGAAATCACCTTATTTACAGACTGTATTGAGGTAAGCAGCATGCCCAGAGGCCTGCGAATGGTAAATATTCCAATATATGAAAATCCAAATCATGAACTGTTGTTGTAATGGGTACTCTTTATGGTTAAATCATGTAAGGGGATGATGAAACTCCTTATTAAGTGTTCCGGCATCAACACGCAAAGAGCTTGCCAAAATAACTGAAGAAATTGAGAAACATAAATCAGATTCAAATGTCATCGATTTTTTGAAAACCCTGGATGAACGAGTTCATATTTATGAGAAACGCATCAAAACAAAGAAAAAAAACAGCATACGTTTCTAAGAAACAAGAAGGACTATGCAGAGGGTAGGGTGCTGACCTTCTCTAGAAAACTTGACTCTGCTGAGAGAGACTTACAAATATTAGAACAACAAAAGCAGCAAGCTGCAATATCTACTGGTTCAAGCGCTGACATAGGCTTGGAGGTTGAAGATCAAGCAAGGTTACCCTCTTCAATGATTCACCCCTTAACCTTCTCTCAAGAATTCCACCTTCTCAAACCAAAGCAAGATCAAGCATCATTCAATCAGACCAAAGACAAGGAGAAGAGGAAGAGGAAGGGGCACAGAGAAATCATCAGAGTGATGGGCAGAGGTGGTAGGAAGAAAATGAGAGCCACAAACTTCCCAAACCAGATAAGTTGTAAACAATCTAATGACAAGTAAGTAACAGGCATGGAGAAATCAGTGATTAATTTGTCATCACAGGAACTTTCTCATACGGAGATATAAACTTTGAAATTGGAACTATCATTCTTTCCAGTTACAGGTATGGATGACACCAGTACTAGGATTGATTTATTTCTGTACATATGCAAACTGAAACTGATGAAAATGCATGCCATGGCAAAAGAAACTCATTACACGGAACCATGCGAGGACTTTGCATCACCTACTTTTAAGATACACAACATGGTTTTCATCCTTGCAGCACATGACTTAGACACCAATGTGGACATTCCGAGACATTAAAATGTCAGTGCCACTTTAAAAGAACTAGGTTTTACAGTATACAGGTCCCCATCCAGTGGCCTAAGGCTGAAATCAAGTCTGAATCCCTCAACATCCCTGCACTCACGGCTGAGACCAAATCCATTTGTACTGCCTATAGCAGGATTTCAGAATCACGTGATGGAGCTGGAGCATCATATCACGGCGGTGGAGGATTGCCTCAATACCTTACCAGATAGGGATCAGGAACTTCTATTCCTTCACAGTAAGGTTATCGATCTGGAAGACAGACGTCACAGGGACCACGTCCACGTCTTTGGCTTCCTGGAGCGCATGGAGGGTTCGGACATCAAAGGATTTTTGAAGACTATCCTCCCAGCACAGACTAGGCTCAATTTTGAATCTCCCTAGGAGCCCCAGAGGGCACACCGAGTGGGCCCGCCATTCCCAGACAGAACATCACGCCCTCATCCGATCATTGCCTGCTTCCTGTGACATGAGCAGGCTAGACAGCTCCTCTCCGAGGCTCGCTCCCATGGCCTATACCACAATGAAGGTTCTGAGGTACGCATTACTGCAGATTTCTTCAGGGAAACCAATGACCGCAGTAAGGCCTTCCTCTCTCCCCGGCCCCGCCTTCGTCATTTGGGCATCAAATATGGCCTATTCAAAGCAGCCCAGATGTGGACCATGAAATACGGTGTCTCGAGGGATTTCTACAATCCAGAGGATTTGTGCCTCTTCCTCGATGAGCTTTCACTGCAGGACATGGATGCTGCAACATCCAGTCCTTATCCCTCGCAGCAGATCAGCTGTATGCCCCCCCCCCCAGTCTCACCCTATCCACAAACAAGGACAGAATCACAGTGACGGCAAACCACACCACAGAGGCAGGATCACTGATGTAGCCTCTAGGTCCCACGACGGTAAGGACCTGGTGCTTCAAGCCATAGCAAATTTTACTCACACCCAGGACAAATCACAATTGCTGCTGAAACCTTCTTCCAATCCACACTGAGTTGTCCATTTAGTATTGCAAACCTTGGTCTTGTTCCTGATATGAAGAGACTGCTTGGATCAGCGTCCTGCGCTCATTGGATGGCTGAGTATTCTGACACCTGACCATTTAAGCTCTGTTTGTACTGGACTTCATCCTCAGATCTACCCTTTCTCATGTACCTTGCTGCATCCTGCAACTCCCCCTCCCTCCCCCCCTTAACTCTTCCCTCTCATCTTTCCTGTTCCTCCTCTTGTTCAGGATTAGGCACATCTATTGATCCTTGTTGCCTCCTCAAAGGTTTGCACGGTATCATTGATGATTAAAATGCAGCATGGCACCTGTAGGTACCATGTGTCTTCTCTCTCTCATATCTCCTGCTCCTCCTCGTACTCAGGCCCAGGTGCCTGTCTGTTGATGATTGTTGCCTTCAATGTTTTGCTTAGTATTATTGATGTTTAGGTATCATGTGTTTCATATGTCTATCCATATATTTTGTCTAGGCAATTACTAGCTTTCCGCATATGTACATTTCTATTATCCTGTAGGATGCTTACTGGCCTTACTGCCCCTCTCCCAGTATCCCCCCTACTCGACATGACAAGGACGCCAGGCCCTACCCTACGGGAAAGCTCGGGTGATTCTGCCTGTCACGGTACCCTACCCTGGTTGGTCGACACTCCCCCAGCCTTCCACCACCCCTATGATCCTTCCCACAGCACTTGTTATCCTCGACTGTATAGCCATGTGCGTACATTCTACAGAAAATGACTTTAGTACACCACCTCATTACGATCAGACTGTGTAGTCTCTGATGGCCCTCCCACTTAGCCCCCTGATCTGCCCGCCCCCCCTTACTTCTCCCGGTTTGAGTCCTTGAGTGTCCTCTTTCTCTATAACAGCCCCTCCTCCCGAGGGTTCCGGTACAGCGCTTTGGCTCTGCAAGCTTGGACCTGCGGTTTACAGACCTAGACCCTTGAAGTTTGCCCAGGCCTGGTGCTGGGTTCTTCATTACCCTCCCTGACTACCCTATCCTTTCCTCCCCATTCCCCTTCCCCAATATTGCACCAACTTTGTCTCCTCACACTCCCTCCATTCCATCTTCTCTTTTCCTACATCCACCCACTTATATTATTTTAATCCATCACATCTCTTGCCCTTCTCCCTCTACACCCTAACAGCAGCCTTCACCCCCCCCCCCTTCGGTCCGGGCCCTTGGGTTCTCCCTCCCCAAGGCCTCTTCCTTTCTCCCCTCCCTCTTGGTTTCCGTCCCACCTTCCCCTCCCCTGACTTCTCGCTCTCCCCCTTCCCTGTCTTACCACTTCTTGTCCTTTCCTTCACACACCCTGACACATCTCAGAACCGCGACCTCTCCCACCCTACACTTGCTTCCAGTATTCTCTTGGAATGTGAATGGGCTGACGCACTATGTAAAGCGCAAGAAGGTGCTATCCAATCTCCAATCAAAGAGGGCAGACATGGCTCTGTTGCAGGAGACGCATCTTGATGACCTTGAATCCGAGAAGCTGTGCCACGACTGAGTAGGGAGGGTGATACACAGTAGTTGTTCAGCCCTGTCGACACCGGGCCCAGGGACATCCAGGAAATGTGGAGTGGCAATGCACCCACGGTTTCCAAACGCTCCTTTTTACTACACCTTAACCATCTCTTTATAGAGATCGGAGCCTCTCGGTATTTGATTGGAGGTGATTGGAACCTCGCCCAGGATGCAGTACTTGATAGGACGGGACCGATGGAAGCAATTAATAATTCAGACAAGAGCCCTGCTAGGGCATGTGCTCCCAGATCACAGCCTGGAGGATCACTGGTAACTTGCCCACCCGGTAGACAGGGAGTATACTTTCTTGTTGTCCGTGCACAATACACAATCACATTTGGACTATTTCTTTGCCTCACAAAGACTGGTGGCCCACATCCGGGACTCCCAGATTCTCACCTCTACCCTCTCCGACCATGTCCCAGTCCTCTTGTCTATAAATCTAGGCCTTATCCACCCGGGCCCTAAACCTTGGCATCTTCCAGTGTTGTACCGAACCCCCTAGGGCAAATCACAGTTGAAAATGCATATCTTCACCTACCTAGAGGACAAAAAGGGCTCAGTTGCATCTCAGAGAGTGTTGTGGTCAGCTGTGAAGGGCAACTACCGAGCAGGCAAATGATGCGTGATGCAGCATTGGCTAACAAGCAACGAGCGGCCCATCAAAAATAATTAGAAACTGCTGTTGCATCTCTCACCCGTAGCTACACAGCCCAACCCACACTACCGAACTGCCATTGTCTTGAACAGACCTTAGTAGCTCTTAATGAACTATTCACGTCAAAGGCTGTGTATGCGATACTGCACCTGAAATGCCTCCACTATGAACAAGAGGAAAAAGCTGGCCATCTTTTGGTGGCCCAACTCCACCAAAAAGAGGTGGAGCAGGCAGTCCCCACCATTTACTCCTTAAGCGGAGTGCTCCTTACCCACCCTCAAGAGATAGTTAACAATTTTGCGGCCTTTTATTGTACTCTCTATACCCCTGAAACAATGATTGATATAAACCGAGTGGAGGAGTTCCTGGAGAGCATACAGCTGCCCAGCCTGTTTGAAGAGAGTAGGGCCCTCCTTGAGGGTGAGATCAGCAAAACAAAAATTGCACAAACCATATCCAAACTCCCGTACCACAAGGCACCTGGAGACGACAGCTTCCCCACGGAATTCTATCAATGGGCCGGTGACATCGTCAACTCCCTTTATGAAGCTTTCAAACAGGCTGTCCAGGTGGGTTCCTTGTATCCTATTTCCAACAGAGAAATCATAGCAGTCTTCCCCAAGCCAGGGAAGGACCCTCTAATATGCAGCAGTTATTGCCTCGTTTCACTTTTAAATGGTGATCTCAAGATATTTGCCAGTGTTGTAGCCACCCGTTTCCGGAAGGTGATCCTGTCTTTGGTAAATAACGACCTGGTGGGATTCGTACAGGGATGCACTTCTAGAAACCATCTCCGTACTCTTTCACATGCCTTGTGGGAAGCTAGGGATCTCCAGGAGGAAGCTTTGGTGCTATCCCTCCACGCTAAGAAGGTGTTCAATCGTATGGATTAGGCATACCTCTTTACCACCCTACGCTGCTTCATCCTCCGGGATCAAATGGGTAGACACTCCAACTTTTATATGATCACCCCGCAGTCCAGGTTAACTTTCTGATCCAGTCCCCATACAGAGGGAAACGTGGCAAGGCTGCCCGCTTTCACCGTTTTTGCTCTTGTTGGCCTTGGAGCCTCTGGCGGCCACCATCCACCAACCACCCCTCCTTACCGGCACTCCACTCAGGGGTGGGACATCTAAACTTTACTTATATGCAGATGATATCCTGCTCACTTTGAAGAACCTGCGCAGTTCTTTCTCGGCACTCTTACAACTTAAAGAAGATTTTCCAGCCCTGTCTGGTTACCGGGTGAACTGGGATAAAAGTGAACCCTTGCCCCTCTCAGCCATTACAACGAGGGCTGCTAGTTATGATTTCCGTTTCCGATGGACACCATACCACCTTAAGTATTTAGGTATTTTTGTCAAAAGAGGACTGGAACATAGGGTGACAGATATCCTTGGCCCCGTAATCGCTTATATGCGCCAAGACTCTGCGAAGTGGTCGCAATTAGGGCTGTCAATGTGGGGTACAGTGCAGGCGGTAAAGATGGTTACGTTACCACAATACACATATGTGCTTGGCATGCTCCCCCTTTGAGTACCTCTGGGAACCCTCTGCCTTATAGACGTGGAAATCCGAGCCTTCGCCTGGGGATCCTTTCAACCCCGCTTAGCAGCCTCCAAGCTCATGGCACGCTGCTCACATGGGGTTATGGGGTTCCCCTCTATAGAACAATACACACTGGCCCTCCACCTATCGCAACTGGCATGTATGAAAACTGGAGTGCCGGACCCGCCTCACTGGGTTTCTACTGAGCAACTGCTGCTCTATGGCACTGGTGGTCTCATTCTCCTCTACATGGTCACACAGACCTAACCTGATGCTTCAGGCTATGTACAAAACCTGGATCAGGGCCCACCACCTTCTCGGGGTACACATCTATCTCCATTCGGGGGCTCCCCTCTGGGGTAATGACCACATACTCATAGATGGCAAGACCCTTGACTGGTCACAATGGCATGAGGTGGGTATCCACATCCTGGATGAGATCCTGGTTGATGGTGCACTGAAACCGTTTGAGCATCTCCAGGAAGAATTTGGCTTCCCCCTGCACCAGGCATGGAGGCACCTCCAACTGTCGCATTGCCTATAGTGTTGCATGGGCCCCAGTCCCTGGACCCTCCCGGTTTTGTCCATGATATCTGACCTGGGGACATTTCCGGGGGTAATGTCGGGCCTCTATGAGGTTCTGGCACGTCACCTCTTCTTGCAACCTCTCATGGCAGCTCTATAGCACAAATGGCAATCTTGACTGCAGATAGAAATTGAGGAAGAGGAATAGTCGGACATTTTGGACGGGAAGTCCGATTGAAATTCTGCCTCTTCAAAATGCTCCACGAGTGGCATTGGACACCTGTGAAACTTCATAGAGCAGGCCTACTGCCACATGAAAATTGGTGCCCGGCTAATCGTTGTGACCTCACCCATATCCTATTTGAATGCCCCTCAGGTAGGCCCTTCTGGGGAGCAATTGGTGATACCATGGGTGCCTCTAAGACACTCACTGAACCTTTCTCTTCTCCACTGATCCTCCTCCATGATGTAAGGGATACCCCTGATTTAAACCGCCCACAATGCCACCTCTTGCATACAGACCTTGCGAATACCAAGATCTGCATTTTTTGGCACTGGCGCTCTCCCATGCTACAATCGCCAATCTTGTCCCGCTTTATCCATTACTTGTGTTTCCAGAAGCCATATCACTATGCCATATATGTCTCCCTTACCCCCACATCACTTTCAGGAATGAACCCTGCTTGGTCCTCTACCCTCTCCATAAGGGTGTATCTTGCCTTTTGTCATTTAAAGTTCTCCCTAAAGGTCATGCTACACATCAATGGTATACAGCTTGTCCCTTTCCCATTATTTTCTTCCCTCTGTGGTGGACTTTCTTCTCTGCTTATTTTGTCTAATGTTATGTGCTGTAATTGACGTTGGAATTAATGTTATTGACTTTCTTTCAATGAAAAATTACAACACAAAAAAAGACTGAATCCCTTTATGGTTCATGACAATATAGAGGCATTACGCACAGTCATGATCAAGGAATTGGATAAACTAAGATATACCATATACCAAATGTGACAATCTAGCAAAGTAACATAGGGTAGCGCTCATAGTCTCATGAAAGATCACACCACAATTATCAAACCATCTGACAAGGGTGGCAAAATAGTGGTAATGGGTGTGTCACAGTACAGGGCAGAGGCCATGAGACAAATGAGGGAACTCCTGCTGCTATGAAACAATTGATTGGGCAACATATAACAATTCCATTTGCACAAATCACGATCATTTGTGGGAACGCCACTCTAATGAGCTAATAGTTGATGATGAAAACAGATTCCACTATACCAAGTCTCTCTTTGCTCCCCAAGGTGCACAAACATGCCACCAGACCACCTGGAAAACCAATAGTATAATTCGATGGCGGCTTGTGGAAAACACAGCTGTTTTTCTTGACCACTTCTTGTCTCCCGATGTGTGCACTTGGAGATCTTTCTGTAAAGACAACACTGATTTCCTACACAGGATTCATGATATTGAATGGGAAGATTCATAGTCAATGATTACATTAGATATATGTTCATTATGCATGTGCATTGAGAAGAAATTGGGGATAGATGCCTGCATGTACCTTTTTCGAGATAGAACCATTGCTTTATTTGACCATACAAACATTCTTAAACATATGATGTTCTTATGCCTGGAACAAAACATTTTTCTTTTTGAAAATACCTTGTACCTACCTGTGCTTGAGGACAGTGATGGGCACCTGCTTCGCCCCAGCTTTGCTTTGTTCCTGAGCTGGAGGAGGAGCAGGTGGTCTGGACAGAAACCAATGGTTAAGTACTTTTCAAGATATGAATTTTTGAAGTTTAATAAAAATAGTCTTTTTGTGCGTAATTATGCACCATAGAAATCAATGGAGGATGAACTTTAAAAATACATATAAAATCACACAGTAGGTTTATCAAGTTCTTCTTTTGCAGGTTGATTGAGGTCATTGGTGGGCACACTGTGCCAGCTGGAGAAGTTCAGGTGGCTCCCGGTTCTAGCGGGAGCAGCAGGAAAAGGTCTCTGGTTCAGGGACAGTTGGATAAGCTCTGCACAGGTACGTTTAAAGGTGAATCCTGGAGGTCGCCTTGGAGTGTCAAGGTCGGAAGGTGTAGGGGACCCTTAGGGCACAGCAGGTTCTTTGGTACAGGTCACAGGGTGGCCAAGTGCAGAGCAAATCGGTGATCCAGGAGCTCTTCGCAAGGATGTCCTTAGAAGCAGAAGGTAAGTTGGTAACTTGGATACTTGGGTGGGAGGTCCAGGTTGCTTCTGAAGCCCCTTGACTCGCCCTTTTTCAGTCCCGGATGTTTTCGGGATGTTCAAAGCTGGGTGACCAATTTCCAGGGTATTGGTGTGGTCCAGCCACTAGAGGGTGCAGTGTCACCAAACATGGCACAGCGGCAGGGTTTGTCCTCGCAGTTGTTGGTGTGGAGTTTGGTTTGGCTGTGTTGTCTGGTTCGGGAGTTAGCAGCCAGTCAGTGAAGTGGACCTCACTGCTTGTTGGTTCTTTGTGGATTTAGAGTGATACCTTCACTCTGAAGGGAGTTTTCTGGCAATTTGTGAAGCCTGGAGGTCCTCTGGGGTTCTTTTAGAGTTGTCCAGTTGTTTAGAAGCTCCTCTGTGGTGATTGTCGGATCCTGGGTGCAGCAGGTAGGGTTTGGCGCTTTTTCTGTGTGGCAGGTCTACAGTTCTCCTGCCTTTGGATCTTCTTGTTGCTGGTCTCCTGTCCATCAAATCTGGTTTCTTGTTCTAGAGATGCCCCCTAAATACTCGTTTTTAAGGGGAACCTTGTAGTGACAAATGGGTCATTTACATTAGGGTGGCTACACCCACTAAGTAACCACTTCCTGTGGGCAGAGGTCACTTCCCTACACCTGATTGGCTACTTTATTCCATCCAATATGGGGGAAATTTAAATGAAGAGTCCACCTCAAATGCAACACCTTAAGGGTGGTGCATGTTAGGTAGGGCCACTCTTTCTGTCCTTTGTTTGAATTTCCCACTGTCGCTTCCACCAAAAGTGGGGGTTTGCAACAGGGAGGCCATCTGCTGTTAGCAGCAGACCTAGAAGTCAAGTTTCAAAGACGGTAAGCCCTTTGAAGCTCGCCAACAGGACAGTGCACATTCCTGCAGTAGGGGGCGTTAGCTTCTCCACCCAAGAAGGGATTTGTTCTGTATCCCAGATGGCTAAAACCCTGACCCTATGGGTATGGGTTTGTGTCTGAAAGTGGCAGGCTGCTTAGAACCAGTCAACAACCATGGCAGAGTATTTAGGTTTTGCATGGGGCACCTCTAAGGTGACCCCTGGGTACATTTTATAATAAATCCAACACTGGTACCAGTTTGAACTTATCATCCTGTGTTACCAAACAACCTAGGATTCAGAGTGGCCATCATGTAGCTGTGAAACTCGTGTCCAACCCATGTATTAAAATGGCTGCTCTGTTCACTCACTATTTCCCAAGTTTGGCAGGGACACAGTGGGGGCATATTGCTCATGCAGCTATGCCCTCACATACAGTATAGTGTGCCCTGCCTTAGGGCTGGTAGGCCTGCCAGATGGAAGTCTTACCTATAGTGTACGCAGTGTATAGTGGACAGGACACACAGGCAGTGTGCCAAGTTGAGTTTGTGCTTTTGGTTTGCACCAGAGCACTCAGTCTACAATGGTAGGTCTGGGTTCAGCTGGGTGCATGGTCCCAGAGGGTGGCACAATCAGTGCTGCTGCCATGCAAGACTTTTATTGCAAATGCTACAGTGATAATAGAAAAGATGCCATACAAGATCTCATCAGTGATATAATATGTGGAGTAATTAGCTGCGCATGGCGAAGGCGCAAGTTATAGTTACCTTAGGGCGCGAGTTATAGTTACTTAACAGAACTATATGTTATTCCAACCCCAGCCCCGCACAGCCTGGCCTTTAGCCAAGCCCTTATAACCACCCAACCCGTGCCATGCACTTCCTTTGCCCGTGGGCAGCACAGGTTGGCACAGGGCCTTTCTCTGTCAGTGGATCTGTGAGTGGGGGCATGAGTGTTTGAGTGGGTCTGAAAGTGGGGTGGGAGTCTGAGTGGGTCTGAGTGTATGCATGAGTTTTAGTGCCTGTATAAGTGTATGAATTAGTGTATGAATGAGTATGGTTTTTCTTTCAAATTTTTCCATATTCGCGATTAATTCGTGAATTTGTGAATGTTGTGCATGGTGATGCAAAATTATTTTAAACTCATAATTTTCCCCTAAAACACACCTATATCACACCCCTGGAGTCAGGGTACCTTCACCTTGACCCCTTATGCCACTTTCAATTTGGTTTTCACCACCGGGGTCCATGTCCTGTGAAATAAACTGGCGGCCACAACTTTCTGGTCAGGTTGCGGTCAGCTAATTGTAATGCTTCTTTTTGCGCATGTCCATGAAGAATTTGTGAATTTTGCAAATTATTCACAAAGTCATTGTGGCCAGAGATATACAAATTTGTTTTCCCTTTAATATCTCAAAAACTACTGAACAGACTTACACCAAATAAGCGAAAGCGTGATCTGCGTACGGAAAGCTAGCTTTCTGGCAAATTTGGTGACATTCCATCCATCGGTTCGGGCTGTAGATGTGTCTGAAGGTCCTATTGAAATTAACATGGGAAACACAAATGTTTTCGCTCCCCTTTTTCTCTGCCCCCACGTGATAGATCACTCCAAACTTTTCCGTGTGCAACAAAAATCACTGCAACTCTTTTTTGGGAAGATTTTGTGAAGGTTTGTCAAACGGTGCCAAAGATATAAGTCAGATATATATATATATATATATATATATATATATATATAGGTCTACTTGCAAGGCACTAGTGTACTATGTATCTAAATATCATTATTATACTGTATGTGTGTATATATATATATATATATTTATAAATAAAATTACTATATATTATTAGCACCCAGAAAACCATCACACATGTCCTGATCACAAGAAGCTGGACTACGGGAACACCCTCCAAGCCGGGATGAACAAAAAAACTCACCAGAAGGTTGCAGATCATTCACAACTCAGTAGCCAAAACCACACTATAGCTCCCACACTGCACTCGCATCACACCATACCTGAAGGAACTCAGTTGGTGCCCCATTCACAAATGAGCACAAGTCAGACTCCTCGACCACACTTTCAAGGCACTACATATCAATGGCCCAGCACACCTCAACAATTGCATCTGCTTTCACAAACTTTCCTGACACCTCCTCTCGTCAAGAATCCTACTTGCAGAAATCGCACACATACAGAAAACCAGATCCGGCAGTCAAGCCTTTTTTTACATTGCTCCTAAAGCATAAAACAACTTGCAGCTACACATAAGTGTTTCCTCTTCACGTCTTGATATCTGCAAGAAGCTGAAGACTTTTTTTTCGAGTAGTCCCACAAGGCTCTACGTGTGTCAAGACTCACACCAGGATACCCTCCCGGGTGATAGTGCGCTCTACAAATCTGCATAACATAACTAACATTATCAATGGGATAGTTATGGATATATTATTAGTTACTGGTTTGAGTATATGTTATTATTTAATGATGTTATGCTATTAGGTGTTGTTACCTATTAATATTAGAAGGTCATGACCATTGCATTTGGCTGTCCACATTGACGTTTGGCCTTTGGTCAAGCTTTTCACCCAATCCACCATGGGCAGCCAACCTCTGCTGAAAATGGCCTTGTGCAATGTACAGCAAGGTTGGAAACAGAGTATGACCCTGCACCTGAGCTGCAGTGGAAGTTGGCTGTACAAAAGGGCCTCTGGTCATTCCATTCACCAAGCCTGCTGCAATCAGTGTTAATAAGCTGTAGGACCTGGTATTTATGAAGCTTTATCTATTGGACATCAAGTTGGGATATATTTTTAAACAGCAAAAAATAAGTTTCTATGCTTATAAATAATAAAATAGTTATAGGTAATAAGAAAGTATTAAGGAAATATGAAGACAGAAGTAAAGAAATAGTGCCTATTTTGACCAAAATGGGTGGCTCTAGGAACTTTTTAGTACAGTTTTGTGAGATTTGTTTTGTTTTTAATCTTTTTTTGTGTTTTTGGAATGTTGTTTCGAAGCACATACTGAAGTGGCAAAGGTATGTATTCCAAGAGGTACTGGTTTTGTAGAATGAATAATGTCTAGAATGCGTTTAGTTTCCTACCATTTTTCCTTGCCAATAATGATTCTGTTCTTCACACTATGAGATTGTTCTACAGTCTGTGCATTAAAGTGCAAAGATACTGAGCTGAGGGTATTGCTCCTTGTGCACAAACAGTTTCAGTCCCCTGGATGTCCTTTCAGGCCATCCTACTACTTTCCAGTGTTCTTATGTCTCCACAATGCAGAGGTATCCATCTTCCTCTTTTCCTGTACTCTTTGAAGGTGCAGCTGTCTGCTGCACCTCCATAGTCTGTGTATTCCCCTCTCTTCTCTACATGATGACTATCTCCCTGCTCTGCAATGTCAGCCATAATGTTCCAGTGTTGGAAATGGCCCTTTCTACAGGGTCATCCTCAAACATTTTGCCCTCTTCCTCCTACATTTTGCTGGATTTTTGCTCTGTTGGCCATAGGACTCTAGCAAAGGTTAGCAGTGGTAAAGTGCACAAAGAGCTTGCACTCTTGTCCTAAATAATGGTTTGATTGGCATATACCTGATTAACATATTGAATTTACATTTACATGTAGGTCCCTTGTAGAGTGGTATACCATATACCCATGGCCTGTAAATTAAATGCTACCAGTGATCCTGCAGCAGTTATTGTGCCACCCACTTAAGTAGTACTTTATAAGATGTCCCAGGCCTGCCATTGCAGCCCGAATGCAGTGTCAACTGCCATGTCAACTTGGCATTTAAAACCCCTTGCCAAGCCTTAAATTCCCCTTCTATTACACATCATCCGTAAGGTAGGCCATATGTAGCCCACAGGGCAGGGTGTTGTGTAATTAAAAGGTAGGAAATGTACCTTCAGGTTTTACATGTCCTAGTAGTGAAAAACACCCCAAATATTTTTTCACTACTGTGAAGCCTACCCCTCCTATAGGATAACACTGGGTATTACATTTAATAAGCCGTAATTCCTAAACCAGAGGAGGTAGATATGTCATGTTTGGTGCCTATGAATTTGTAATAATAAATCCTCTTTAATGGATCAGTCAAATGTATCATTACAAGATTGAAAATGACACTTTTAGAAAGTTGGCATTTCCCTGCTGTTAGTCCTCTGTGCCTGCTTGCTGCCTGTCTTAGATCACATGATTGGGTGTAACTGACAGTTAGGACTTTGTGAATTTCTCACAGTCACACAATAATGGGTTCAACAGAGCCTGAATTGGCCATTAAGTGACTTGGGGGGTGGAGCCAAGTACAGCCCCACTTGCACCTGAGTGGGCTGTGCTCTGCCACCACAAAATAGGCTTAACAACCCTGCATTATCGGTGCCGCCAGCGGAAGCAGGCAACTCCCTGAACTTCAAGGAACCTTTTTGGAAAATTCTCCCACCTTGTAGAAGCAGGGAACCAAGGTATAAAAATAGGGCTCTCAGACCTACTCTTCAGTTCACTACTGGACCTGCAGAGGACTGCCTGCTGTTGTGACCTGCTATGCACTCCTCCAGACTGCTGCTGTACCCGGAAGGACCCTTTTACTGCCTGGTGCCTGTCTTGAACCCTCAAAGATCAGCCCTGCTGTAGAGTCACCTTCACCTGCACACAGAACTTCCAGAACTGACTCCAAGTTTGCTGGCATCCTGTTCAGGGTCACAGGGACATAACAGACTCCCACCATCTTGAACCCACACCTGGACCCAGCCAGAGCGAGTCTTGAATCCACAAGAGGTCTCCATGCACTCCTGGACCCTTGGTTGTGCTGCTAAAGGTGACTAGATATCTGTGGTTGGTTCTTTTATCTTTTAGGCACGATTTTGAACCTTAAACTTGAAAAATCCATAACTGGTTCAACTGATTGAATTTTTGTCGTTCTGGTGTCAAATAAGTTATTAAAATGTACTCTATTTTTCATACTGTTTTTTTTTTGTCTTTTCAATGAATTGCTGTTTGTGTGTTGCACAAATACTTTACACATTGGCTCTAAGTTATGCCTGACTGCTTTTTGTGCCAAACTAGCCAGGGTTAAGCACAGGTTAATTTAGGGACTTTTTGTGGCTCAAATTGCAATGGATTGTGGCTGTTTCTTGACCAGGGCTCACATCCCAGTCATCCAGTAATCCAATTTCCCCACATTCACTGATCAGATATCTGCACTAAACTCTGTATCTGTTGGAACACGGACATAGAATTATAACCATGCTCACAGAAAGGATATTGTTTGCTGGAAAACATTAACTCTTTTTCTAAGAAAAATACCAAAAATTCCACCAATGTGTTTCTTTCTTTCATCTATGTTTTTAAGTCTGCAGACCCAAACCAAAAAGTGCTCTCCCCACCAATGATTTATTTTGCTGCAGGCCGTTCTGGTCTTGTACCCACTCTCTGGATTCAAAAACTCAAGCCATTGGCACAATCATTACCAACAGTAAGGTAAGGGCACTGATCCTTCCAGTTTTGGATCCACAAACCCCCATACACAAATCAACATTTTTGTAAACTCAGGAAGGGTCCCTTTGTGCTCTGGGTCTGCTCATCTTGCCCCTTTACCCCCTCACTTCCACCAACAGCATGAGCACCAAGTTAGATAATGATACTGCAACAAAATGTTTCCAGTCACAACCAGTCAATCAAAGTATTTGAGTTCCTGGATCCAGCTTCAGGAATATGCGACAGAACAACGCATGCTGGAACCATGCATGCCTGAACAACATGGTTGGAACAACGACCGCGTTGTTACCACTAATGCCTTTACCACGAATGCCTTAATGATTTTTCATTGTAAAGGCATGCCTGGTAAAAGCATGTGTGGAATGGCATGTGTGGTTCCAGCATGCGACCACCCTGACCCCACACCCTGCTCCTAAAACAATCCTACTCCGACCCCATACCCCTGCCCCTAAAAAAAATCCTACCCAGACTCCCATCCCGCCCGTAAAACATGAAATTACCCCAACCCCCACCCCTAAAACTACTATGACCCCCCTCCCCATCTCTAAAACTACCCTGAACCCCTGCCCCTAAATCTAAAGTCACCCCAACCCCCCACCCCCGCGCCTAAAACCTTAAACTAACCCTACCCCACCCCCGCCTTTAAAACTACCCCACCCCTAAAACTACCCCTACCCCCTACCCCTGCTCCTAAAAAAACGAAAACTACCCGCTCCCCCATCCTCACCCTTAAAAACTAAAACTACCCCAACCCAGCCCCTAAAACTACTGCCCCAACCCTACCCCAGCCCCTCTTACCTGACCGTGTCCTCTCCAGATCCTGAGACTTGTTTTCCTCTGCCTTAACCATGCATGTTCCTTGTTCAGGACGTGCATGGCTAAGGAAGAGAAAAACCGAGTCGTTCACAAAAGCATTGTTCCGCTTTTGTGGACAACGCACCTTGTTGTTTAGGGAGCATGGTTTAGGTTGATTTCCTATCTTTAGGTCTTCAACTCCAAAAAGGATCTCAGGAGAAAATAAGCTCTCGTCTGTTTTGATTTGTTTTTATGTCAAGTACAGGTCCGGAAACTCAGGGTAGTTAGCTGTTTATGAATTAACAGTCAAGTTCTCTATAATGTGAGCCTGCAAAGCCTCCCTGACATTTTTTTCGAATGCTGGTTTCTATTTAAAAAAAAACTATTAAACAGAATTATACATGTGAAAACATATTCAGGTGTTCCAATGTATATTACAGTATTATTGTTGTATATATGTATGACAAAGAGTGCAGATAAGTTTTACAAAAAATATGGATGTCAGTACATATTAGTTTGAAATACCCATTGATTTCCAATATGCTTGCTATGAAGCCCAGAAGCCATTTTATTCAAGCTTGAACATTTGTATATTTTGCAAACCATAACCTCGCTTTAATTCTGGCAACTAGAAATAATACTAAGGGGTTAATACTAAGCTCAGTATTGTGTTCATGAATGATAGGACGTTTTGCACTCCCTTGGGGAAAAGATCTTGACACCTGCTAATTAGATACCATTCCACTGAAAGTGACACGTTTCTGACACATGCCTAGCTTCCATAAACTTGTAGTGAGAGAAAACCTATATAAACTGTCCTAAGGTTTATGCATGTCAGCACTGCGCTTGAACTGACCTGTTTTGCTGTGCTGCTCGCTATTTTGCATTAAAGCAAGTTAGGTTTTGGACTTCCTGATGTGTTGTGTTTTCTTTTTTAATACACCACACCAATCAAAGACATAGTTCTGAATAAATCTTTCTTTCACTCTAAGGCCCTCATTACGACCCTGGCGGTCGGCGGTAATTTGGAGAAAGGTACTGCCAACAGGCTGGCAGTACCTTTTCCCAAATTATGACATTGGCGGTTTGGCTCAAGACAAAACGCCAATGTACCACTCCCTCCGCCAGGGTGGTAATGGGCGCTGGGCTGGAGACTTCGGTCTCCAGACAGGCAGCCATCACAGTCCCACCCTCGGGATTAGGACCCCACCTACTGCCATGGTTTTCATGGCAAGCATACCACCACGAAAACCATGGCGGTAGGCACTATCAGTGCCAGGGAATTTCTTCCCTGGCACTGATAGGGGTCTTCCCTGCCCCCCTCCCCAGAGTTCTTCCCCACCCTCCCCCTCCCTCTCCTGCCCCCTGCAGATTTACACATGGGCACACATACACGCTCATACACACAGGCATACCCACATCCACCTACGCATGCACACATACATACCCACACACCGCAACACACACCAACATACATTGTCACACACACACATTCACAACATACACGTACACTCACATTCAGTCATTCACGCACTCATTCAACGCGACTCACACCCGCATGCACGAATACAAAAACAGACACCCCCACACAGGGGGTCGTCTGGCAGGAGACGGGATGCAGCGCTTCTGCTAGCAGCAGTGTCCACCAGGAAAACACCTCCAGGCCCTATCATTGCTCATGATACGGTCGGTGGTGTTTTGCTGGTGTGGCGCTGCTGACAGCAGCGCCACCTTACCGCCGTCCGCCGCCATGACTGTCGAAGGTATTCCGCCAGCCTTCTGGTGGAATTCCGTCTACGTTCATAATGCGGGTGGGCGCTGGTAGCCACAGCAACGGAATGTTGGCTGTCATCGCCGTGGCGGTAGGCGCCAATACCACCAATGTTGTAATGAGGACCTAAGTTTGGTGTAATTCTGTTTGACGGTTTTTGTTATATTGAAGAGCAAAGTAAATGTTAAAATGGTAAATGCTTATTGTGTTTCCCCTTTTATTGAAAACTCCCCATCACCTACAGATCGATATGTCACTTTATTAACAACATAACCCCATAAATAGCTACAGTAAAATGGGTATTGATGTCCACAGATGTGCTACAAAAAAAAAAACATTGTCTGCAAGCTCAGGAAAGGTTTGTTACTAGAAAGAAGCAAATCACATTTTAAATTCAAATGGCGCATCATTAGACAAATTTAGGATTACAATGACAAATTAATTCTGAGGCAGCAAAAAGGAGATAAGTCACAATGTTAAACTCAAACTTCTTAGACATATCGAATTGCCAGATTAACCCTAGATTAAATAATTGGACATCACAGTTACAAAAATGCAATCTGTCAATGAAAAATAGACAATGGGTCTGACTCACAAACTTTTTACTGCGTGCATTTGAATGGTGTTGCTGACCTACTCAATTTCCAGGAGTAAGAAAATATGATTTTTGAATTGTACCGTGGGAAAAGTGATTTAGCATTCGTCGTACCAAACTGAAAGATAAGGACTCAGGAACTTAGTTACAAGTGGCAGCACAGGTTGCAGGCCCATATCTACAAGGCCATGCAAGGCCATTATGCATGGCTTTTCAAGGCTTGTAGATATGGAGTAAGGCAGTTGCCTTACATTGCATCAAAGAGGTGTTCCATGGGTGTTGCAGTGGGTGTTTCTATGCAACACCCATGGATTTTGACACATTCCCAGATTTACAAAGTTTTATAAACCTGGGAATGTGTCAAAAGCCTATGCTACCCCAGGGTGGCATAAGGGTCCATGTTTCTTCCTCTTTCCAAGTGTGATGCATTTTTGCAGCACACTTAGAAAGAGGAAAACACCTCTCATTATTGTTTTTGTGCACGAAGGTGTAACTTCCTGCACAAAAACAATCATCCGTGTAACGCAGGCATCCTTGTACCATGGTGCCTGCGCAGGCGCATGGCAGCAATTTGTGCACCAGCACAGAACAAAAGGACACGAATGCTCAGTATCTTGTAGAAACTGCACATTCCTGCTCTTCTGTTTCGACTAAGGGCAGCGCAGCAAAAAAACTTGAGGCGATGCCTGCACCAAAAAGTTGTAATCGAGGCCCCTAATGCTTTTATAAACAAGCAGAAGATTTAGCCGGTAACACTAGTTTGTGAAAAGGATCAAATAGTATACAATAGGTGAATACAGATCCACAGGGAGCAAGAGCACTACTGGCATCAGTCTCATTACTGCAGTTCTAGGTGACATCAAGCTGATGTCCTGACCAATAGTGAAAGCATCTTAAAATCCAGATAAAAACTGCCTTGAAGAAAAAAGTTTAAGAGGGCAAGGATTCAGGCAGGTGATAAAGCCTGCCCTGGGAGAACACCAGAAAGGATGTTCATTGATATACTGTTCTACAATTTCCACCGCTGAACTTTCTCATTGTAGCATCTGTAGGTCTAGCATAGGGACAGATTAAACTGTTGTCACCCTCTGTTATATATTAGATTATAAACCATGCGAATATATAAAGGGGTTTTGCGTCAGATCCGCTCAGCAAGTGCTCTGTTACACTATTATTCGTGCTATTAATCAGTCCACAGACAGCACACATGAAATAAGGCAATAAATCAGCCAATGACTGGTTTGAAGGTAGGAACGTTTCCAGGTACCACCCTCAGACACACACAGGAAGCTAGTATTATTTTTGGCACTCAGAACCACTACACCCGCTTTGGTTCTCAGTGTCCATGTGCGTGCTGTGGAGTGAGCTGTCCGGAATAAAGCCGAATATGCCTTCACCAACCTTCCTTTCCCTAGAATTCATTACTACCTCCTCGCAAAGAGATCTTAGGAGAGTTTTCAGGTGCCACACACACACACATAGACCTTCACTACGAGTTTGGTACTGAAAAGCTCCTGGCTTGCTTATTGGGTAAAGACCGATTCTGCAGAGTTCAGTAAATAATATGCTAAATAACACCGATTATGAGTTTCTACCATGTATAGCGGAATGTTTAATACCAAATGTGCGGTGCTACAAGAATGTGGTAAACACCATACCTGATAAATAGCACATGCACAAAGCATTAGGAAGTGCCCATTCTCAGGCATTGGCATTTCCTGGAGTGAGAACCGTGCCCCTGGAGAGCAGAAGCAGCCAGAGGAACTCACAGAAGGGCTACAGGACACCCTGTAGGTACAAAAACAATGACTTGTCTGGGAGTGTGCTAGCCTTACATTTGTTTGGACAAAGATGGACAAAGAACCTTGAAACAAAACAAACATAATGTATTACCTTCTGATATCACTCACCCATCACAAGTAGAAACTTGAGAAATTGTTCCATCATGGACCCCAGCAGGGAATGAAGTCCTTAAGTGAGTTGCCAAGCACATGCTCTAAACTGGAATTAGTTCTCCACCTCAGCTCTGACACAAGCAATGGTAAGAAAAAATTATGAACCTCCTCAACATGTCTGAAGTGAAATGTCTTGATGTCTGACTAATCCAAGTAAGAGACGCGTTGTAATGGAAGTACATGTGGTTGTTAAAACGTTGACTTGGCTGAGTGTGACAAATGTAATTTCTACACATATTCACACTGATCCTTGAATGTGCTGCCATAGAAGCTAACAACTCTTTAATGGTACCGCTGACACATATTTAGATTGGACTACATCAATCTAAGTATAATGCATTGTAGTCTTGGTGATGAAGGGTTGATTTGTCTACAAAGTCCATTTAGGGTCATCTGGGACCACAGTATGACTAATGTTGATTTTCCAAAGGATCAAAGCATTGCGACTTGAGTTAAGGCCCCTAACACAGAAGTTCATTATATACCGGTCCACATCACACAATATTTGCACATTAATAGTGTGCTTCATTTTACAGTTAGAGCACACTTGCTGCTATTAACGTGAGGCCACCGGGTGTATACGAGTGCAGTAAAATGGACCCAAGAATGACAGGCATTTTTGCTCTAGTATAAATGTTTGCTTTGCTTGTATTGGCTGTGTTGGTATACTAGGGGAACTGAATATGCTCCATACTCACTCTGTAAATCATATATCACTTAGCTGAGTATTTTGCTGAAGGTTGCTTGAGAAATTCTGCACACCAATGTTGTCTGTGATAGGCACGAATCTCTGTGTGGTGCCTGTTACAAAGAATTCTAGAACTACTAGCTTTTTCAGGAACGGGGATATGGCAGTAGATACCTATGATGTTCTCCACAGTATCTGTAATGATGAAATATGTTTTATATGTTGCCCATATCCAGCCTGTCTAATCTCTGGATCTAAGAATGACTGTTGTTTATGGGTTCTAGCCTTACTCTGTCACGCCTGCCTCTTATCCTGTTTTTCTGCTCCATTTGAGGTCACTGATTGGTGGCTTGATTTCGGTCTTCATCTGCGTGGCTTATTGTAGCAGAAAATGGATATGGTATACCATGGTATAGTGGTTTAGCAGTGCTACATCCATGGTGGTGTACTGTAGAGTGGAAGTGTGAGCTGCTGCATCAGCCTTTGAGCCCTTCACCTGTCCATTATGTAGGTATGGCCCTACATAAATGTATCTTAATATTGATTTTCTTTTTTCAGATCAAACCGTGCATGAACTTTTTTTTTGTAACTGTGTTGGTCTCAATTTTTGGTATTGTTTTACAGGTTTTTCCACTAGTTTTAAATGACCTCTCATACTTGTAATAGGGTATTATTTACCAAGTGTTATTTTTTGCATGCGGTAAATATCAAGTGTGGTATATAACCCATGCATTAAAAGACAGACATGCTGCATTTAGCAAATGTGATAAGTATCACAAGTAATTTTAAAATCTTGATCAGATGAGTCTGTAAGTTCATATGTTATTTACCCTGGCATGCAGTAAATAGCACCACACCTAACTTATCATCAGGGCCATAGAGCAAATCAGCATTATTTATGATTCTTGGTGCTAGAAACACACCTTTTATGCTTTCTTCACTCCACCCCATATGTATTTGAGTGCGTTCATCCATCATGTTAAGTCCCAGCATCAGCCAGATTGTCTCTGTGGTGCAAACTGACAAGCATGAGAGCCAAACTCTTTCCCACAAGGGTGTCTGTGGCCCAGAATCCAGCACACCAAGCACCTGGCATAAACTGATACAATCACCCCTACTCTGCACCAGAAGACCAGTTCCAGCCATCTTCCCTGTCCATGTAAAACCTGTCCTGAGATCAGAGCACCTGCTAACACCGCCCCCCCCCCCCTTTCACTGGGCCCTAATCATGTATTATCTAAGTCACATCCCCTGGCAACACTGGTGCAATGCATTAATGAGGAGGCACACAAGTGTACACTTGATAAACTACATGGGCAGTGAAAAAAAAGCAGAGGAGCACAAGTAAGCACAAAGGTCCATGCAAAACAAGACAGTGCCTAATGTTAAGCCTCACATTGAAAGCAAGGTTAGGATCTTGGTAAAGATCAGTGTGGCTGCATTAGAACTAAATTGTCATAAGGAATGGCACACCTAGCCTGGGAAATGGACAGCTACATAACGGCTAGTGACATTTTCTTTTCTGTGGGGTGCCACAGGGCTCTTCCCTGAGCCCTGCCCTTTTTAACCTTTATATGCTCCCCCTGGCTGAAATTGTACACTCTCTTTGGTTGTTCCAGTTGAATCACCTCAGTCTGCCCCCCTTCTCTTCAGGAAGTGGCCAGATGGATGGCCAATTGTAAACTCAAGCTCAACAAAGACAAGACTGAAGTTATGATACTAGCTAATTACTTCAGTAAGAAAGTTCCCAGCTCTGTAGCCTGACTGTCTGAAGGAACTCTTTAGACCTAAAGGTGTGATAAAGAGTCTCATAATGTGGCTAGAATCCAGTTTTACCATGGAGCACCAAGCAAAAAGAAAACTTGTAGCCAACTGCTTTGCTATCCTTAGAATTCTAAGAAAGGTCTTAAACCTTCTCCCTCTTTAGGCAGAAGACTAATTGTTGAGGCCCTCATCATCTCTCACCTTGAATAGGACAATGCTCTTTACCTCCATATGTGATGAAAAGGCTACAGACCATACAAAATGCTGTTGCTCAGCTTCTTATGTATCTTCTGAGGCACAAATCTGCACAAAAGGCTCTGAAAGATCTTCACTGGCTTCCAGTGGAGAAGGGTGTCCAATTCAAGGCCTTTTGCATTCTGCATAGATCACTTGACAAGAGAGGTACCATTCTATTGGCATTGCAAGATAATCCTTATATTCCTGGAGGGTTACTCGGATCCTTCTCTGCTCATCTGCTACAAGTTTCTAAGTTCAGTAGATCTCACAGGGGTGGCTGCTCATTTTGCCATCAAGTCTGTAAACTTTGGAACACTCTTCCCCTTGAGCTACACCAGTTATCTACTGAGCTCTGCTTTTGCAAGGACTTGAAAACCTGGCTTTACATTACTTAGCCCCTGCTAGCGGGATGCCAACAATAAGGACTGTTCTAGCACTGGGAGGCCTTTAGGTAGCTAAACGCTTTACAAGTCTTACAGAAATGAATTGAATTTTAGTCTCCCAATTTGTTAAAAAAAACATTTTCTCTGCAACCATGGTAACTCTAAATACAACATTTTTTACTTACTTTGTGGGTCTTCAATTTGGATTTATCTACCTTCCTCTGGATAGTGTTTAACTTGGAGGCAATTGTATCTAAAGCTGGGCCTTAAATTCATAGGGGTGACATGCTTTTTACCTATGATTAGCTTTTTGGGGGCATGATGTTCTGTTGGCAGGTCCTTAGTTGCAGATGAGGGTTCAGTCCCTAGATATCATACTAGATGATCAACAGGCAATTGATATGAGCAGCACATTTCCTAGACACACCTAGCAAATGACCTTCTGGTATATGTCAACCACTTGTGGTTCTTGGTAAAAACCTGACACTGCAGGAATTCCATGGTTAGAGAATGATAACCTTCCAACTTCCAGTAAACCTGGGTCACAAGACCTAGGATATAATTGTACAAAAGTATAATTGTTGAGGTGTTGACTAGCGTAACGCTTCGAAGATGAGGCACTCTCTTTTCAGACAGTTTCCGATAAATGACCTTCAGGATATTTCCATCAAAAGCTTGTCATAATGTTGCATCAACATTTGCTTAGAAAGAGTACCCCCAGGAGCGTAATGTAGTTCCATGGATTCCCTGCGAGGCCATGAAGTCCCCATTCCTTAATGGGGGGGGCCTCATTCAGCTGATGTCCAATAAATTCCTTCGAGATATGAGAGACTGGCGGAAGAAGATAGAGAGGGAAAGCAAGATGGCGGCCGCATGATTCGTCCGTGAACGTCTGCTCCGGCCAGAACCCATCAGTGAGGCGGAAGTTTTCCTGTGAGCCGGAGGCTCTCTCTGCGGCAACGGCGTCCTCGCGCTAGATACAATGCAGCGGCTTCATCTCTGGCGGTCGTACTGGATACATTATAGTGGCGGTTTGTTGTTTTAGGGAGAAAAAAAAATCGTGGATACTGTTGCTAATGTTAAAGGATTACACGCCAACTTCAAAGAACGTGCTCTGGCTCGCTCCCACTCCCGTTCCTGCTCGAGGGCAATGGCTGATTTGTGCTCACGGATGCTAATTTGGGAAAGCTTCAGATGCGGATTAGCAAAACAGTTAGAATTTTCTTCTATTACCGGCGCTTGACATTTGGTATTTGCTGCAATAATGTATTTGTGCTTCGGAGAGCGAAGAAAGTAAAAATGCCGCCAAAGGGGGCGAAAAATATGACTTTGTCTGGACGGGGTAAACCATTAAGGGTTAGTACGTCAACTCGACAGGGGGCAACAATGGATATAAAGCATGGTTCGGGGGAGAAGATTGTCTCTAAAATTAAGAATGCCTCACTGGACAGGTTTCTTGAGAGAAGGAAGGACATACCGGCGAGGGGTATAGATACCCCCTCTGTTGCGGTGGTGGCTGATCAATTAGCAACTATTGAGATGGTGGCTGCGGAAGGACTCCCCCCACAGGAAGAAGGGGGGAGGCAGGGTGATGCTTCAGACTTGGCGGCCTTAGAAAAGCATGTTGCTGGGAGTCAGGTGGAGCAGAGGAAGAATTCTCAAGATGATATGATACTGTCACAGGTAGACGTGGGGGGTCAACAACAACCACAACATAAGTTTTTTGGCAGTAACAGAGATAATAGGATGGAGGGCGCAGGAGAGGATTCGTCACATCCTGCTGGAATAAGTTTGTTAAAGCAGGGGCCTATGGTGTTACGAGATAATGAAACAATGCAAGGAGATACGTTTTTTTCATTATCGGATCATTCAAGCTGGTCAAGCAATTTAGATTTAGAGGCGGATAAGACTTCTTCAGAGTTTGATTCAGAGGTGTCCTCCTCGGCACTGGGGAAGGAAACACATGAAAGTAGCAAGAATGCCACGGTTAGGAAAAAACAGAGGAAGAGAAGCGAGCAAGTAGGACCTAACAAGCATTCTATTAATTCCCTGGATACTAAGGGTATTCAGGATCTTCAGTGGGTATATTCTAAGGATGACTTAACTCTATATGATAATATAGAAAAACAGCCTAATCCTGTGTCGTTGGAAACCATATATCAAAGTATTATGGAACATCGAGAAGAATCTAAATCTGAGAGCCATAGGACTCAATTAGCTTGCCGAAAGATGCAAATCCAAATTCGTTGGGTGGCTAAGACATGTTCGGAGTTTGCTACACAGATGGAAGAAGCGGAGACTCGTATTTCTCATCTGGAGGATGAGGCCAGATCTCATCAAGTGACTCGAGAAGCTATGGAGAAACAACTTGAGGATACTCAGTGGAAATTGACAGATTTGGAGGATAGACTAAGGCGGAATAATTTGCGTGTACTGGGTATACCAGAGGGACTTGAAGGATCAGATACACGTAGCTTTATGGTCGCACTCTTTAAGGAGGCCTTTCCTGACTTACATCAGTGGGATTGGGATTGGGATAGAGAGATTCAAAGAGCCCACCGATTTTCCTTTAGTAGAGCAGGGTTAAACTCAGTAGGAGGAAGTGGGAGACCCAGAGCAATGTTAATCTTGCTGCTTAATTTTCAGGCAAGACAGGCCATATATGACCGTGCCCGACCCAATTCTAGAAGTAAGGCTAAGTGATGCAAGTTTTTTGTGAGGCCAGATTTCTGCCACACTACTGTTGAAAAAAGATGGAGGCTCCGTCAGTTAATTCAACCACTTCAAAATAAGGGGGCACAGGCTTTTTTCTTAAACCCTGCTAAATTTAAAGTAGTAATGGATAATAGGACCCAGTATTTCACGTCAGAGGTGAAAGCAAGAGCCTTTTTGGGTGGACTCAGTGGTCAGGGTTCTTAATGTAGGGTTCTTTGATTAATGTGGGGGGTGGGGAAAACAGAAAGGGTAAGGTGTTGAGAGGATGAGGTGGTGGTAAATAACCCTTTTGTGCTCCCCCGCACGATTATCTTCTTTAAATTTTGTAATGAGAAAAAAAGACATAAATAGCACTCAGATAGACAGAGATAAAGATAAAATGTGAAGGCTATGATACTATAAGTTAGTTTTGTGGCTTGGTAAAAAAAGAAAAGTTCAAAAAAAAAAAAATGCACTGGGTGGGACGGTCGGAGCGGATGTTCTACCATCATTAGGGACAGTGGGATCCCATACTTTCCATAAACTGGGTGTAAGGGTAAGGGAATGGGGGGGTGTAGGTGGGCGGGTGGGTGCGGTTGGTAGTAGGGTTGGGTGGCAAGGGGTGGGGGAGTGCTTATATAGGTAGTAACGTACGGAATAAGTTAATGGAGACATGCCAGAAGAGGAGAATTAATAGGGCTCAAACTCAACAAGTAGGTTTGTTCAGAGGAAGAAGCAGTAATGTGAGATTGGTACAACAAATTGAGCGATATGGCAAATAGACTAAGGATCTGTACGGTGAATATTTGCGGTCTTAATAGCCCTCAAAAAAGGAAAAGAGTGGTAGCTGGTCTTAAACTAATTAAATCAGATTTATACTGTTTACAAGAAACACATATTTCGTGGAGCAAGCGTGAGCTCCTGCGAGAGCTTGGATTAACGCCTGTGGTTTGTACCCGACAGGAGATGTCGACACGTGGTGTGGCGATATTTGCTAGAATGAGTAATGTTCATGTTTGCCGATCTCTAGCAAGCAGCGATGGCTGCTGGGCTCTCGCAGAGCTCTCTGTGAACACATTTAAATTTACTCTCTGCACTATATATGGATCAGTTTTTGACGAGGTTGAGCCTCTGGACACATTGAATGTAGAATTAGCTGGATGGCCCTTACCAATAATTGTATGTGGTGATTTAAATATTCATTTAGAGGTAGGTAGTAATAGTATGGGTGCTCAGAGCTTACATCAGGGCCGAAAACCTAAAGTATGGACAGCTTTAAGGAGGTAAGTGATGGATCATGGGTTGACGGATGTTTGGGAAAATATTAAAACTCCATTCCAGGGTATATCTATTACTCTTTCCCACATGCGAAATTAGTAAGGTTGGATTATTTTTTTATTTCACAAAGTTTAATTCAAGGGGTTGGAATAGAATGCAAGCCCAGATTTTTATCAGATCATAATCCGTTAATCTTGTCTATAGCAGTAAGGGGGCCATCTAGTCCACGGCGTGTGTGAACATTTGATAGGAAATTGTTGGTCGACCCAGGATGTATATCCTATATGAGAGTGTGGATCCACCAATTTTTTTTAATTATTAGGAATACGGCAGATCCTGGAATGGTATGGGACTCATTTAAAGCTGCTGTAAGGGGTGAAACCCTCAGTTATAGTTTGGGAGTAAAGGTAGCTAGGGGGAAGGAAATTGCAGAGCTTCAGCAAAGATTAATAACAAAAGAGAGGGAATTAGCTTTTAAAATTGTTAGTAAGGAAGATGTTACTTTTATACAGACCCCGACGATGATCCTTAAGGCTAAAATAAATGCTCACTTGAACAAAACAGTTGCAGCTGACTATCAAAGTCATCGATCTGAATATTATGAATATGGCGAAACAACAGGAAAAGTCTTAGCTAGGCGGGTAAGGCTAAAGGCTGTTAAGCAGAATATTTTGAATATCACTGATAGTAACGGACAGAAACATGTAGAGCTAGAAGGAATTCTAGAGGTTTTTAAGGGCTATTATCAGGATTTGTATAGAGAAGATATAAATTACTCTGAACAGCTTCAAAGAGAGGTCAGCGGATTTTTGCATGAATTAAAAAGCACAAGGCTCTTTCCTGAGGAACAAGCTATATTAGATGCACCAATTCAGATTGAAGAGATAATTGGGGCAGTGAGCTCCCTGGCAACGGGTAAAGCCGCTGGGCTGGATGCCATACCAGTCGAATTTTATAAGTTTTTTTTTAGCAGACATAAAAAGGGACATGCATAGTACTTTTTGCATAGCGCAGATAGGTCAAGCGCCCCCATCGTGGGAATACGCAAGTATTATAGTGTTAAAAAAAAAAAGATAAACCAGCAGAGCTCCCCAGTTCGTATAGACCTATTTCCTTGTTGAATGTAGATGGAAAGATTTATGCAAAGGTTTTGGCTAGTAGATTGGCAAATGTAATAGTTAGTTTGGTAAGGAAACAATAACATGGATTTATTCCTGGTAGATATACAATTGATCATATAAGAAGAATAATATCCATGTTTGATCTTGCAGAATTGCATCAAACAACTCTCGTACCGAGGTGGCTGGTCAGTTCCTAATTTTACACTGTATTATGCTTGTTGTCTCCAACACATGGAAGGACTTATAAGGGGAAGTTCCAGAGGAGATGTAGAAGTAAATCAAAATCCTATCTATGCTATGATGGCGGGTGGGGAGGCAAGTGGATGGTTGTCGAAATTTGAGGAACCAAGCTATTTAAAAAAAGTAAGATTCAAGCCTTTCTTAGCCGCCTTCAAGGTTTGGGCTCAGGTAAAATGGAGTATGGGTTTGGGAAAGATTACAGTTTACACGCCAATACATTTTTCGGCTATTCCGAATTATATATTTAAAGATCCCATACTAGCGTTTTGGCGTTCTAGGGGAATAAATAAGGTTGGAGACATGTATTGTAAATCTGGATGTAAATTCTTTTACGGAGTTGCAGTCCCAACACGGTTTACCTAAGACCCATTTCTTTAAGTTTTTGCAAATACGAAACTTTTTTCAGTCTCAGAAGTACGACAGGTCAGGAATGACGGAGATTCCAATAGTTGAGGCTATTAAACGTGGTGCAAAGATTGGCAAGATATATACTTTGCTAACTGATTTACAATCAGATGATATGGTACATCAGAATGAAAGATGGACAGTACGGTTTGGTTTGGCTGGGGAATGGATGGATCAATCTTTAGCAATGGCTGATACAACACTTTTCTCAGCTAATCTGAAAACCCAGCACTACAAGACATTGATGGACCTATATTATACACCTTCTAAGTTGAAAAAGTGGGGGAAATCCTCTGGGATTTGTACTCGTTGTGGGGAGGCTGAAGCTGAGATAATGCATATGTTTTATGCATGTCCAATGTTGCGGGGAATTTTGAATGAGATAGAGGTATTCCTCAAGAAGATTACGGGTTGCAATGTTCAGGTAACTGTTATGCTGGTTGTACTTGGGGTTACGGATTCATCTGAAAGTATGGAGCCTGCACTGTATAAAATAAGGCGATTTTAATTTTTAACAATGGCAATATATCGTCTTTGTATTGCTACAGACTGGATTAAAAAAGAACCCCCTACGTTTGAGGGATGGCGATCTAGACTACTTGCCATCTATAATATTGAATTAAGTCTTTACAAACTAAAGGGTCATAAGAAGAGGCATATGGGGGAACGAATTTGGGCACCATTGACTAAATGGCTGGAAATCAAGATATATTGTAGAGGATGTTAGCTGCTTTGATATGCGATGTATATAACTGTCTTCTTCCAGGCCTTTTTTTCTTCTTTGTTTCTTTTTTTATGGATATATTATGTCTTCTTTTTTGTATAGTCCTCCCTCTCTGACATATTAAATAAAAAAAATAAAAAAAATGAATGTAGTGTCTTGCATGTTTTGTAACAGAACACTTTTGAGTCTGAACAGGCTCCGTAGTAGGGTAATAAAATCACTAGAGTAGAACGTAATGAAAGCTTGGTTTAGAATGTTGAAGAAAAAAACAAAAGAGATACGAGAGACTTAGGGACATATTTATATTCCATTTTTGCTGAATTTGCATTTTTGGACGCAAATTCAGCGCAAAACTAACTCCATATTTAAATTTTGAAGTTAGACATGTCTAACGTCAAAATATTGGAGTTTGCACCATTCTTTAGATGCATGAACCTTCCTTGCGTCAATGAGATTCAAGGTAGGCATTCCCATCTAAAAAATATTGCTAACCCCATTGCCCCATATTTATCCCCTGGTGCTTAAATGACACACGGGTGGGAAGAGGGGCTAAATAATGGTGCAAAGCCTGCTTTGCACCATTATTTAACAACTGGATCACACCAGGCATTAGGGGACCTGTGGACCCCTTTCCATGGTTAAACACCCTGGAATGGGTCCACAGGTGCCCTCCTCAAGCCCCAGGAACACTCCCACACACACCAGAGGGACACCGGAGGATGGGGGACCCCATCCCAGGTAAGTAGGGCAAGTATAGGTAAATATATATATTTTAAAATTGAAGTGCCAACGGAGGTCCAACTGTCCCCTTGCATGGTACAGGGTGCAATGGTTATGCCCAGTGGACACTAGTCCCGTGTGCTGGCCATTAGGGTGGTGGGCATGACACCTGTCTTCTCTAAGACAGGAGTCATGTGGTATGGATGGTTTTGCATCAGAAAATTACACTAGGCTGGTTAGAGGCATTTTTTTGCCTGTAACCAGCCTAACTTCATTTTTTGGTGCAAAACCTCTTTCTCCCATATCTTCATAGGTGTGGTGCCACATAGGAACTGAGCTGTAGATAGGAGCAAGTCAAGTGATCTCATCCTGAATTACCCAAGTTTACTTTAACTAAAGGGGCTTAAAGCATGAGATGAATGGTCACGTTAGCTATGATGCTTCTCCCTATCTTTTGAGAGACAATTTCACCAATATTAGAATGGTGGTAATGCTTAACTGAGATCAAGTGTATATGACAAGTACAGGGGGAACCTAGTATTTCCTATGGGAGCGATTGACATAAAATCTCAGTATTCCCTGTGGGAACAAGGTGCACTTAGTGAAGCAACAAATTGATTCTAGCAAGACATCATACAGTGGATCGCTTCTATATAAATTTCAATATTTAATGATTTTAATAGTCATTTGCTGGAGATTATTAAGAAAATTGATATTTCATTGCTCTGTGAGCTCATTTTAAAAACTTCCATAACAAACATTGCTTTATGTTGAAGCAGCGTCCTGTACACTATCTTGCTAGAAGCAATTTGCTGATTTGCTACAGATTAAGACCATAGGCACTGGAGAGGAACCATGCAAGCCATCGAGCGCAATCTTTAAGTATGATTTCAACAAGATAACCAAGTTCAGAACAATGGAGTGCAGTGAAAGGTAGCACTTGGTTTATAACTAGGAGGCCATGCACATCAACAGTGCAATTTCCATATGGAAATATTCAAACAATTAAGTTATTAAAATAAGTGACTATTGTACTTTGGGGAAAAAAGAATGTAAGTCACTAAATCATAATATAACTCGCCGATGATGGAAAAAAATACTTATGTTCAAATGCTAATCCTTATTTTTGATAACATTTTGGAGTTTTAGAATTCTTCATGGGAAATTGTGACATTCAGTGCACTACAGACATCGGCTGCTATGAGGCTTAATCCATTCTCGCCACTCGGGAGTTATACACCACAGGCAAACACATGACAATATAAAGAGATGGATAAAGCAATAAAACCTACAAATAAATCATTAAATATATGAAATAATCATACTATTCCATCATGACCACTACCTCCAACAATCCCCAAAGTAGTAAGAGATAATAAGAGACATTGAAATAGTATATGCTCTATCTAGTCTATGGTTGTAACAAACACATACCACCATGCATGAAAATATATAGTAGGAGCATTTTCCCAATTTTTTGTTATTTGATTAAATGCAACAGCAATTAGCAAATCAAAAAGTGCACATTGAAAGTACAACCATGTCAATGGTCTGAAAGGCTATCTGAAAAACAATTGTAAAAGAAAAAGGTATGTGTGAAAAATAGAATTGATTTGTGTCCACACTTTTGACCAAAATTGATAAGTGGTGGAACATTCAAATAGAATATGCTTAATATCTTAAAGAGAGACATTACAAGACCAACAGATTGGTGGGATGGTAGAACTAAATTTGTGTAAGGAAGCTGGCGTAATCATAAATCGGTTGTAAATGAAAAATAAAGTTTGAGTTGTCTTGGTAGCATGGGACGTTTCGCTGATTTTGAGCCATATTTTATTCCATTGAGAGGGGGGGAAAGAAGTGTGTAGATCAGTTTCTCATTGTAACTCCAGTATTGTTTTCTATCTAACACTAGTTAGTCAGTTAGGAAGAGAGGCATGTATAAATACGCACAGCTGTAGGGGCGTTTAACAACAACGGTTGTACAGGAGAAATGGAAGACGGGGAAGTGGTGAGCAGACCAAGGGAAGATTATGTTTCGGAAATAGATGATCTTAGGGATTAAAATTAGCTTTTATAAGAATCGAAAAATTGAAAGGAAGCTTGAGCCTGTGAGAAAGAGATAAGTAAGTGATTGTGAAATAATTCATAAGTCTATAATAAGCCTTTTTCTCGACAGGAATTTTAACCACAATTTCTATTGGGTTTTTGCGCCCTCAAAGTATGTGTATTGGTATGTCTTCATTTAAAGAACACTTTGATGCCAATTAGAGCTGAAGCGCTCCATGACGTAGTCATAGAATACTAGGACTAGTGCTGATTGGATATGAATGTGTTGGCAGTTAGGAGCATAGAAATTGTATGCGAGGTTTACATTATGACCAAATGAGATGAAGCCAGAAACTATTTTCTTTCAGTGTTCCTGAGGATGCCTCTGTACAGTAACCTCCAGAACAGTTCTGAATTATAGAGTGCTCGCTGGTCCTCTTTCAGTGTAGTAGCAGAAAATGATAGGGGGCCCCTGCAGAATGTGATGAGGAGCTCCAAAGTCACGGATATTCATTGACCTTGCTCTGACTGCCCCCCCACAGCTCAGGGGCTGCAGGGACCTGTGTTATGCCCCTGAGTTCTCTCTCTGGCTTATCCTGAGTGTGAGAAAGAGCTTCTTTTGACATGGTTAGCCCTCTACTTTTTGCCAGGTATTTGATGTCGTTTCACAGTTGTTAGTGCCCATGGCCCCTGCTAACCAGGTTGCCTAGGCGAGATCTCTTACCCAAAACTGTTTTGATGCATTTGCACACTTGGCAACACCTTTAGCTGCCACTATAGGTCCCTAGTAAATGGAACTTGGGTACCCAGGGCATGGGGTACTAAGGGTAGGCCACTAAGGGCAGCAGTTCAGATTGTGCCACCCTTAGGGACCATGCATACAAGTGCACCCAGCACTGCCATTCTAGGCTGAGTGTCTTGGTGCAATCCTAAAATGCAAACCTGACCTGGCACACAGCCTGGCTGACCTGTCCACTACACACTGCAAGCAATACAGGTAGGTTACCCCTCCCTCTGGCAGGCCTTTCAGCCCTAAGGCAGGGTGCACTATAATGCATGGGTGGGCAAAGATGCATGAGCAATATGCCACTACTGTGTCTTTGCTAAACCTGGGACACAGTGAGTGAACAGAGCAGCCATTTTAAATGCATGTGCTGGACACTGGTCATTACGAGTTTCACAGCTACATGATGGCCACTCTGAACCCTGGGTTGTTTGGTATCAAACAACTCAGAATAATAAATCCAAACTGGCACCAGTATTGGATTTATTGCAAAAGGTACCCCGGGCCACCTAGGAAAGGACCCCTGCAAAAGCTAACTAAGCCTGGCATGGTTGCTGGCCTGTCACAACTAGCTTGCCATCACCAGACAAGATTCTGCAACACTAGGGTGAGAGCCTTCACTCTCTAGGTTCAGACAACAAAGGATGCCCTTTGAACTCGGCCCCCAGCACTGCTGCCAGCATCAGATGGCCGCCACATTGCAAACTCCCACTTTTGGTGGGAGCAACGTTAGGGTAATGTACAAAGTACAGGAGAAGTGGCCACCCCCAGCCTGCACCAGCCCTAAGGTGTTGCATGCAAGGTGACCCCCTCCATTTCATTTTCCTCCATCTTCCATGGCAGGAAAATAGCCAGTAAGCAATAGGGAAGTGACCTCTGCCCACAGAAAGTGGTCACATAGTGAGTGTAGCCACCCTAAGGTAGATGACCCATTGGTCATTACTAGGGACTGCCCTAAATGCCCACTAAATGCAGTATTTAGCGGGCAGACCTATACTTTCATGTCAGGTTCCGAGGGAACAAGAAGGCCAGCAACAAAGAAGACCCAAGGCTCGAGAACTGCAATCCTCCTGCACAAAGAAAAAGGCACCAAACCTTGCCTGCTGCACCCAGGACTTGACAATCACAGCTGAGGGGTTGCATGGGCATTGGGCAGACTCTTAAAAACCCCAGAGGACCTCCACCCTTCTGGAAATTGCCAAAGATCTTCCTCCAGAGGGAAGGCATCACTCCCTGCAACATAGAAGCTAAAGACCAGGGAAGTCCATTCACTGACTGGAAGCTGACCAAGGAATTGAACATAGCAGCCAGACCACATTCCACCCAATGGACCCAGAGGACATATCCTGCAAGTGTGCCACGTTTGGTGTCACTGCAACCTTCAGTGTCTGAACTGTGCAACAGTCTGAGGTACTGGACCCACAATGTCAGACCCCCAGAAGAAAAGTCCACTCCAGAACTCTCAAATGACCAGAAACAAGCCTCAGTCAAGGGACTTCAGGACACATAAGAACCACCCCCCAGAGTGGCCCTGCTGACCTGCTCTCCACCCTTAAAGTGACCTGCCTCCTGCTTCCAAGGGCACCTTTGTCCACATCTTTTGGCTCCCCTATCTGCTCTGCACCCGGCCTCCATGGGCCCTGCACCGGAGAACCAGTTGTGCTCCAAGTGTCCCCCACCCCTTGTGACCTCTGCAGTCTAAAGGGACCCACTGGACTCACCTTAACCCCTTCGCTGGCCTTTTTCCCCCTCCTGTGCCGAGCCTTTTTTTGGCTATTTGGGGCAGTTCGCGCTTAGGCCCTCATAACTTTTTGTTCACATAAGCTACCCACGCCAAATTTGCGTCCTTTTTTCCAACATCCTAGGGATTCTAGAGGTACCCAGACTTTGTGGGTTCCCCAGAAGGAGGCCATGAAATTAGCCAAAATACAATGAAAATTTCATTTTTTTCAAAAAAATGGGAAAAAGGGGCTGTAGAAGAAGGCTTGTGGTTTTTTCCCTGAAAATGGCATCAACAAAGGGTTTGCGGTGCTAAAATCACCAGCTTCCCAGCTTTCAGGAACAGGCAGACTTGAATCAGAAAACCCAATTTTTCAACACAATTTTGGTATTTTACTGGGACATACCCCATTTTTATGATATTTTGTGCTTTCAGCCTCCTTCCAGTCAGTGACAGAAATGAGCATGAAATCAATGCTGGATCCCAGAAACCGCAACATTTCTGAAAAGTAGACAAAATTCTGAATTCAGCCAGGGGTAATTTGTGCAGATCCTACAAGGGTTTCTTACAGAAAATAACTGGAAAAAAAATATTGAAATTGAGGTGAAAAAATCTGCAATTTTTCTCCACGTTTTACTCTGTAACTTTTTCCTGCAATGTCAGAGTTTTGAAAGCAATATACCGTTACGTCTGCTGGACTCTTCTGGTTGCGGGGATATATAGGGCTTGTAAGTTCATCAAGAACTCTAGGTACCCAGAGCCAATAAATGACCTGCACCCTGCAGTGGGTTTTCATTCTATACTGGGTATACAGCAATTAATTTGCTGAACTATAAAGAGTTAAAAATAGCTATCAAGAAAACCTTTGTATTTCCAAAATGGGCACAAGATAAGGTGTTGAGGAGCAGTGGTTATTTGCACATCTCTGAATTCCGGGGTGCCCATACTAGCATGTGAATTACAGGGCATTTCTCAAATAGACGTCTTTTTTACACACACTCTTATATTTGGAAGGAAAAAATGTAGAGAAAGACAAGGAGCAATAACACTTGTTTTGCTATTCTATGTTCCCCCAAGTCTCCCGATAAAAATGATACCTCACTTGTGTGGGTATGCCTAGCGCCCCCGACAGGAAATGCCCCAAAACACAACGTGGACACATCCCTTTTTTTTTTTTTTTACAGAAAACAGAGGTGTTTTTTGCAAAGTGCCTACCTGTAGATTTTGGCCCCTAGCTCAGCCGGCACCTAGGGAAACCTACCAAACCTGTGCATTTTTGAAAACTAGAGACTTAGGGAAATCCAAGATGGGGTGACTTGTGGGGCTCTGACCAGGTTCTGTTATTCAGAATCCTTTGCAAACCTCAAAATGTGGCTAAAAACACACATTTTCCTCACATTTCGGTGACAGAAAGTTCTGGAATCTGAGAGGAGCCACAAATTTCCATCCACCCAGCGTTCCCCCAAGTCTCCCGATAAAAATGGTACCTCACTTGTGTGGGTAGGCCTAGCGCCCACGAAAGGAAATGGCCCAAAACACAATGTGGACACATCACATTTCTTCACAGAAAACAGTGCCTACCTGTGGAATTTGGTCTCTAGCTCAGCCGGCACCTAGGGAAACCTAGCAAACCAGCACATTTCTGAAAACTAGACACCTAGGGGAATCCAAGATGGGGTGACTTGTGGGGCTCTGACCAGGTTCTGCTACCCAGAATCCTTTGCAAACCTCAAGATTTGGCCAAAAAAACACTTTTTCCTCTCATTTCGGTGACAGAAAGTTCTGGAATCTGAGAGGAGCCACAAATGTCCTTCCACCCAGCGTTCCCCCAAGTCTCCCGATAAAAATGGTACCTCACTTGTGTAGGTGGGCCCACGAATGGAAGTGGCCCAAAACTCAATGTGGAACATCACATTTTTTCACAGAAAACAGAGGTGTTTTTTGCAAAGTGCCTACCTGTGGATTTTGGCCTCTAGCTCAGCCGGCCCCGGGGGGGCAGAAATGGTCTACATACAATTTGCCCCTCCAGGGCAGCGACCCCTGCCTAAGGGGTCGCTCCCCATTTCTAAAAAAAAAAAGAAAAAAAAAGAAAAAACACAAACAAAAAATTAGCCCTGGCGCCTAGAGGTTTCTGCCCCCCCTGGGGGCAGATCGGCCTAATAACAATAGGCCGATCTGCCCCAAGAGGGGCAGAAATGGCCTAAAATAAATTTGGTCCGCCACCCCCCCCCCCCCCGGGGAGCGACCCTTGCCTACATCGTCGCTCCCCTTGCGTGACGGCACAAAAAAAAGATCCCTGTTGCCTAGTGGTTTCTGCCCCCCTTGGGGCAGATTGACCTACAATCGGCCGATCTGCCCCCAAAGCGGGCAGAAATGGCCTAAAATAAATTTGACCCCCAGGGGAACGACCCTTGCCTAAGGGGTTGCTCCCCTTACGTGAAAAACGAAAAAAAAAAAAAAACTCCCTGGTGTCTAGTGGTTTCTGCCCCCCTTGGGGGCAAATTGGCCTCAGAAAATAGGCCAATCTGCCCCCAAGGGGGGGGCAGCAATGGCCTAAATACAATTTGCCCCCTATGGGAGTGACCCTTGCGTAAGGGGTCGCTCCCCACACCTAAAACAAAAAACAAAATAAAAAAACAAAAACAAAAAAAATTATCCCTGGTGCCTAGAGGTTTCTGCCCCCCCTGGGGGCAGATCGGCCTAATAATAGGCCGATCTGCCCCCGGGGGGGGGGCAGAAAAGGCCTTAAAAAAAAAATGCCCCCCCTGGGAGCGACCCTTGCCCAAGGGGTCGCTCCCTTATGACAATTTAATTTTTGTGAAAGACATCCCTGGTGTCTAGTGGTCATTTTGACAGCCGGACTGCTTTCAATCCGGCTGCTAAAATGCAGAGAGAGACTTCAAAGGAAAGGAAATGCATTTCCTTCCCTTTGAAGCCTCTCTCGGCCTCCCCCACGTGATCGGAAGAGAAATGCAAAGCATTTCTCTTCCCATCGCACTGGAAGCTGAGCTTCCAGCGCGATGGGGGAGGCTCTGTGACAAACAGCGCGCTGTCACGGGGGGGTGGCAGGGGAAGGGCTTCCCCTTCCATCCCTTCCTCTGGGGGGGTGGGGGGGGAAGCACACAGAGGGAGCGAGAGTGCTCCCTCTGAGCTGTGTGCCGAGGACGTATTGGTTACGTCCTCGGCACAGCAGCACTGTGCCGCAAGACGTAACCACTACGTTCTCGGCACAGAACTGGTTAAAGTCTGCCTGTGCATTGTTTTTCCAAGTGCTCCCCGCAGTGGTCTTGCACCAGCTCTAATGACTTTTCAACAGATGCTCCTGCTGAAATCAGGAGCTGCCTGAACTTCCCCTACTGGTCCACAGGACATCTCAACAACCTCGAACTGAAAACGAAAGGAGACCTTGATAAACGCATTGCCTGATTTTATATGCATTTTTAAAGTTTTCTCCCACTGATTCCTATGGTGCTTAATTACACACAAAAATACTATTTTTGCTAAACTTTGAAAAATCAGAACTTAAAAAGTATTTACCTGATGTTGATGATCTTCGTCTTAAACATTTTATAAAAAATCTGATGTATCTTTGTAAATTGGTCTTGAGTTATTCTTTTGAGTGTGTGTCCATCTTTATTGATACTGTGAGTGCAAGAAATGCTTAGCACTTCTTCAAGATTGATCAAGCTATCATAAAAATGAGAGCATTAGGCGGTCTAGTTTTTACCTCTGTAAACCAAGGTGGGGTGCTTGGACTCTGCACCGTGCACATCATTTTTGTACCCTATAGAGAGAGCCAGCTTCTTACACTAAGAAACATCTCAGCCTCCCAAATGCAATGGCTGCATCCTATACAAGTAAAGACAATACAAAATTCATATGGTACATAATACATTAAGCTAATTTAATACAATATATTCAATTAATAATGCACCTGTTAAAATATACCCATGTATACAATATATAAAACCTTACACAATAAGGAAACAAAGAAGAGCTAGCTTGTATACATGGTATTGGATGAGAAATAGATTAATAATCTTTATATATAAAGCATACACATTAGAATTATAATGCTTTATATTCATCAACAGGTTTCAGAAATAACTCAAAAGTATTATTAATAATAATACCATTAACAGACAAGTGAGTTTCTCACTGGTTAAAAGTGATCCATGACTACCAAGCATGAACTGATATTAAAGATAATAAAGATGTATTTTTCCAGTTTGATTTAATGAATTGGGTAGCGGACAACATCAGGAAATCAAATAGTTTGTTGTGACTGCCAGATAATGCAGTGGATTTACATATAAGCAATTCAGAAGAGTGGTCATCAGAAAAGTTAAGGATTTTCGTCATAGTGTCCCAAGCAACCCTCAAACAAATTTGGAAAGAATAGTACATTCAAATAATAGATGCTTTAAAGAGCCATCAGCTATTTTACAATGCCAACATAAAGGGATGCTCTAAAAGTTTGACTGTTTACTGACTCCTTGTTAATTGTTCAAAGCTAAACAGAATAGAAGTATTTGTTTGATAAAAGGCAAAAGGAAGTACCTTTTATAAGGTTAAAGAAAACGTTTATTGAATAGAAAAAGAGAAACAGCAAAAAGCATTCAATAACCATATTTTCCTCCAAGTATCTAGAGGAAAGGATCTGGACAATTCCTCATTCGAGAAAGTACTTAGATAAATTGTTAGTTTCACCTATGGTATGTAGTTTTTTGTAAAACTTCGAAACTGCATGTGGTGAAGCATTAAAAGTATGAATGCCTATTTCTGAATCCAAAGTTATAATTATGGGCTAAGTGTTTGGGAGACAACTGAATTGGAAGCATAGACAAAGTAGGAAATACTTGAGAAGCAATAATTTTAATAGGCTCAATTTTCCTCACCAGGAAAGATGTAATAGGGACTTGGTACAAAGTTTATCTGTAATTTTAGAACATTTATGATCACAGTTTAAAGTAACAGTTTCCTTAATAGAATTTGAAAATGTAATTCCCAAGTACTTTAATTTCTCTTTTTGCAAGATATTAGATATGATTATTAACTAATATATCAGAGGTACAATGAATGCTCATATGGAATTTTTTTTAAATTAATATTTAAAGAATAACCTGATACAAAAGAGTAATTGTGTATGAGAGTGAGAATATTAGATATAGTAGTTTTAGGATTACTGACAAACAATAAAGCATTGCCTGTGTAGGCAGAGGTTCTCAGGGTAATATTTTCAGTATGGAGTGCTGTAATTTTAATGTTGTTTTGAATAAGGGAAAGTAACGGTTCAATGATCAATAAGGTAAGGGAGATAATGTGCAGCCATGTCTAGTTCCCATGAAAAGGTAAAATGAATTAGAGAAATGCCCATTCGTAAAAAAGTCTGGCAGAAGGATGAGTGTAATACCAACATCATTAGTCACCAAAATTAAAGGTAGAGAGAGTATGGAATAATAATTGTCAATGAACCTTATCATTCGCCTTCTCAGCAAAGAGTGCTAGAAGGCCAGAAGGAATAGGGAAACAAAGGTCTTGTGTTGTTAACAGAATGCATGTTTTTCATAACTTTTGTTTGAGCTATGTGAATTATATTTTATAGTTTTTTGTATAATCTAGTGGCAAGGTGTTTTGCAAACATGTTACAATCTTGGTTTATTAAAGAAATAGGACTATAATTAGAATATTTTATTGGATCTTTATCTGGTTTTGGTGATACCATGATCATTGCTTTAGTAAAAGATCATGAAACCATACTAGTATTACTAAAGTTAGTGAATAATTGAAATAAAAGAGGAGTACGGTGAGAAGAAAGGGTTTTGTAAAATTCTGTAGGGATACTACCTGGTCCTGGTGATTTTCATAATTTTTAACAATTAAATATCCATAGTAATTTATTCACTTGTGATAGGGCAATCTAACTTAGACCTGTCCTGATCCAGAAATTAGGAGGGAGTTCAGGAAAGAGTCTATGGTGGTTATCAATGGCATCTGATTTACTGTGTAAAGAAGAATCAAACTTGTTAAATCCATAAATAATGTCTGTGGTAGATAATGCAATATTCCCATGAACAGCATGAATTTGAGTTCTTTCTTTTTTAATGCAAAGATAATTTATCAGCAATGTCCCTTATCTATTTGAATTAAAATATAGTTTACCATTTTTATTTGACGCCTGTACTCTGGATCTTTTACTTAAAAAGGAAATATACTCATAGAGAAGCTTCTGTAAATTATTCTTTTTTAATTAATCATTAAACGAGATATAAAGCCACTCAAATTTAGTAATTTATTTTCTAAATTAGATATTGCCACATAAAATGTTTTATTTTATTTTAGATTCACCGAAATCGTGAAATCCACTAGTATATATTTTAAAACTATCCTATTGTACCAGAATAGACAATGTATCCTCAGCCTTAACAGAAAAATAATCTTCAATAGCACCTAACATTTTAGCCTTATTATTGTTGACAGCAGTGTCCCCATTCGTACACCATGTAGATTCAGAAACATAGGGCTTATCTAACTGTAAACATATAGAAGTCATAGCATGGTCTGAGATATCAATATTTCTAATTATAGGATGAAGACAATAAATAATCAATTCATGAATAAGAGTTATGAGGGCTAGAAAACAAAGCCAAATCTTTATGACCTGGGAAGTAAGGGTGCCACGTGTCAACCTGTTTACTGGTTTTAAACATTGTTTTGAAAGAATGAAAAGCTTCGTGAGGTCTACATTTAGTAGAAGTGTCTAGCAAGATAATAGTAAACTAAAATCACCATTACAATGAATGTAACATTGCCTAGCTTAACAAACTAAATTAGAATCACCAGTACAATGAATGGAACATTACCTAGCTTAATAATTTCAGTAGTAATTTATTTAAAAATGTCAGGTTATCAATTGTTTGACCATAAATATTAATCAAATGCAAGACAGTTGTGTCAATTTTGACTTTAACAAACATTATTCTGTGATCTGCATCCAAATGCCCATCTAATATTTTAATTGAAGTCTTTTAGAAAATAAAATTGCAACTCCATTATTTTTAACATATGGCCCGAGATGAAAGAATGTGTCAGACCTATTTGTTATGTATGTCTAAAAGAATTCTATAACTAATAAGTGGTTCTTGAATCAAACAAATGTTAGGCGTATGTTTATGCAAATAATCTAATATTTTCAGGCATTTAGCTGGCTGTCTTAAACCTTTAACTTTAAAAGAAACAGTGTTAATTTTGTTAGAACTGCTCATAGCTCACAACATGAAAAAGGAAAATAAAGACACCTTTCCTCACTAGAATCATTGGGTTCAACAAACAAGGAGTGTTGATGCTTCTTCCAATCTCACAGCTTTTTGTGGAGTGAAAATATAGATATGAGATAGTGAAGAAATGGCTAGGACAAATTAATGAATGAAATTCATGAACAGTCATGGTACTAAAAACGATAATTGACAGTAAAAGTCAAGAATTAATTGTGACAATTTCATATAAGCTGATTGGGCATGTAAAATAAAATATAATGCTGTGCACCCAGTGTGGAATGGACAGGAACATTTTGACTGACAATGTTGTTACCCAACATTCTTTTACAAGCTGAAGTAGGTAAGCAACAAACTGTGGTATTATAATACTCGCATAGATCACATATTTAACACCAAAATTAACTTTTGTACCTTTTTGGCACTTTATGCATCACATAGTTAGCAAATGGCTGAGGTCGACGTAGACTGAGAATCCCTCTTCTGCCTCCACTTGGAAATAACATATGGTGCGTTAGTGCATGCTGAAGTGAAAAGGGAAACTGGGTATACACCCAGAGTTGTAGTGATGTTGTTAAATTTTAACTGTGACTCTGCTTGAGGACACTTCAGTGCAAGGGCTACAGATAGGAAACGGAAGGACAGCGGTAGGCTCCCGTGAGAGAGCCTACAGAGAGACGGAAGGCACCTTCTTTCGGTGATTAAAAAAAAAAACACATCTCGCCGAGTCTGTGGGATGAAAAGCTGCAGGAAGTTATAGCAAGTGTTTCTAACAAGTACTCTATTTACAAGGTCTAATTTTTTCTTTCCATAGCACATCACTATCTTTTGTGGCCCCTTCCTGGGTGAGGTCAAATGTTTGAGTATTCCTGTATCTTAACTACTAGGTTTCTCTGGAGTCTCCCTTGAGGACTTGTATGTACTGTGCTGGTCTGAGTACAAGTGAAGTGAATGAGGAGGAATATGGTGATTGAAAAGGTGGGGATAGGTGTGGCTGAGGAGATGGCGGAGGAGGGGTAGAAAGCCTAGCGATAAGAGGCCCTGACGGAAGGTGTGCAACTTTTTGTGGGATGAGGCTGCTTCTCTAACATGAGCCTCCTCTTTTTTTGAATCTGGGGAAATTGTGTTTGCCCCTACGATGGAGGGGTCTGGTCTGGTTCTTTCCAGTAGATCAATAAATTGTCTGTCTGACAAAAGTCACTTTAGGAAGCTGCTGGTCAATCGAGACCTTACTAGAATCAGATCCCTAGTCAAGGATTCTTTTGGAGCGGACTTAGGAACAATCCTGGGTGTCTACTTCAAAGTTTATTTCAGTTCTGCAAAGATTTTGCAGGTCTTGGGGATGACGCAGCATGGGTGGGTCATGCTGCTTGATGGTCCTGACTAAGGGCTTGTTCTGGGCCACGGGGTCTCTTAGGATTCCAGAAGTGTCCGCCTTGTGAGCCAGACCTAAAGCCTGTGTCTTTACAGGCTAGAGTTAGGGCTCATCACTGGACTCTCTCATGCACGGTGCTCTATCTTGACATGCAAGTTCATCTGGGCTCAAACCCTACTGGGTAAACTCAAGTGCAACAGGTTGAACAGGAACCCCTGGGTGAATGAATTACTGAAGATAAATTTATATTGTGCAATGGCTGCCTCACAAGAAGTGTCCTGGTGCTGTATGGACAAAGACAACAGGACTGACTCACATCTGATGAAACAAGAAAGTCTTCAGGTGAGCCTTGAACACATTTTCCTTGGGGACAAAGCAAAGATGATCTGCAAAGAATTCCAAAAGCAGGGTGCCAAGAAGCAGAACGATTTGCCCCCTGCTTTAGTTTTATACACTTTGTTAATCAAAACCCGTTATGTATAGATAGAGCGTAGGGCCCTAGCAAGAAGATATTTATTTTTTTTACTTTTTCTTGAATATACCAAAAGGCACTGACTGTGTCCTAGTGCCTGTGCTCTGTTATAAGAGGAGGTGCTTTTACTTAGGCTCTGGCTTTGAGGTATCGTAAAACATCACCTCTGGGTTCTGCCCTCCCTTCTCTGGATGAAAGCCTGATGGGCCCATCTCTTCTTTTTCGGCACTGAAAAAGATTTCCAGCCTGAAGGGATCTGGCATCTGTGGTTACACCTAAAGCTGTTATTTTACAGTGTTCCATATATTGATGGATAGTCTTGCCTATCTAACAGGTTGACTCATTGTTCTCTTGGGACAACACAAGTTGTACACAGTGTGGTGGTCCAACAAGGGGAATTTGGTGTTGCTTTCAGGGCAAAGTTGTAAAGGGGTTCTCTCTGTAAACCTCTCTACTCCTCCTACAAACAGTCTCCAAGTATCACCTTATTCTTTGAGAGAGCCACCTCAACACCCCTTCAAAGTGTGTCCTCTCTGTCTAAGTACATCAAAGAGGTCTGTTCCACTGGTACCAAAAATAGGTGCACAGACCAAGTCCTGAAGGCTCAAACTGAAGGTCCCAGAGAAGGAATGTAGTCGATGGAGCTGGCACTCAAACACCTGTGTGATATGCCAGAAAACACCATCCAAAAAGGAGCATTTGTCCATTGTATTATGGGCAAAGGTGGAGTCACAAAAGACTCAGGCCCTCATTATGACATTGGCGGTAAATCCCAATTACCGCCACGCTGACTGCTGCCAACATACCTCTGCCGCAGCGGCTATTCGTTTACCATATTATGACAAACACACCAATGCGTCACTATTCAGCCACATGCACAAATCCGCCAAAACAAAGGTCAGTGATAAACTGGCGGTATCAAAACCCACACCGTTATGCCAACAGAACTACGCCCATCACATTATGACCCACGAATCACCACGACAGAGATTCAATGGAGGTAAACCATTGGCGGTACATACCACCACGCTCAAAATACACACACACACACACACAAAAAACAACACTACATTGGTCAATTTAAATAACACACATCTGACACCCATACACACACCACACCCACACCACTATAAAAACACACACCCACATTACCCACAACTCCTTATGAATGCAAACCATTGGCACGAGACAGACAAATCCGGAGCCACACACACTCTACACCTATACACCATCCATGCACCCCACATCACACACCCCAACACATCACCCTACACACCCTCACCTACACACCTCACACAACACCCATGGCACCACAAACACACCCCAGATTCTCAGAGGAGGAGCGAAGGGTCATGGTGTAGGAAATCATCAGGGTAGAGCCACAGCTATTTGGAGCACAGGTGCAGCAGATATACATTGCTAGGAAGATGGAGCTATGGTGGAGGATCATGGACAGGGTCAAAGCCATGGGACAGCACCCAAGAACAAGGGATGACATCAGAAAGAGGTGGAAAAACCAACGGGGAAGGTGCGTTCCATAGCAGCAAGACACCAGCTCACTATCCAGAGGACTGGCGGTGGCAATTATGCATCCTGAGGGCCTGACCGGAGTAGGAGGAGGACTGGACTCTGGTAAGTCAACTCTCTCCTACTATCATCCCCCCCACCACCTGCATGACATCACATACCCCCACCCTCACTCCCATCACTCCACCACCTCCCACACACCCCACCATCACATCCCACCCATCCCAATGGCAAGCCCTGCATGCACCACCAATGTATGGACATCACTCACAGCACTGCATGGACACATATCACCTAAGCATGCACACTAGAGAGAATCAGCTAGCCCACCACATGCCAACCAACACAAGCTAAAGCTGCCATGGTAAATACAACCAAAGAGGGCAAGCCACGGATGTACAATATGTCACACACAGAAACAATAACACAGCATTTACATCCCCACTGGTATCCCAGCCAATGACAGCGGAGAAGAGGTGCCAGCACTATCCAGTCCCCCAACTGAAGAGGCCCACAGTGATGACAGCAACTCTGGTTGCCTGGACCTGAATGACCAACCTGGCCCATCAGGGACCTCAGGTCAGTCAGTTACCCAGGCCCAGTCACACACCACCACAGAGCCTTCCCCACCTGGAAACACCACCACAGCACCCACCCAGCATACCCATACCTCTGTACCCAGGACAGGTCAATCATCAGTGTGTCCACCACTACAGGGACCCCAGGGCACACCTCATACCCAAGACAATCAGGGACCTGGGGTCAGTGGCAGTGGGCACACGGTTCAGGGGACAGAGGCACAGGACAACAGGAAAATTCGGAGAACTGCTGTGCGCCAGGAGGAAGACAGGCCCAGGGAACAGACTCTCCAAGATCGTGGGAGCCTACCAACATTCCCAGGATACGCTGGGCCAGATCCTGGACAACGTGCAGGAGAACAGGCAGCTGCAGGAGGGACAGTACCATGGGATCAGGGAGTACTTGCAGGCCATTAACACCACCCTGGTCTCCATTGCAGGGGTGCTGACAGACATGGCCAACATCATGAGGGAGGCAGTCTTACAACAGCAGGCCCCTGCCACTAGCCAGACATCTGAACTGCCTTCCACCTCCACTGCCGCTAGTGGACAGGAGGCCCTGCCACAGGACCAACAGACCACCAGCACCTCTCCCCTTGCAGAAAGAGAACCACCCCTCAAACGTTCCCTGCGATCCAGGCAGAAGCCAGAGACTATTGCCAAGATCCCCACCAGGAACTGAGACTCTCCCGATTGTCACCCTTGTGTCCCACTCTGTCACCCTGCCCACCTTGAACTGCCATTGCTCCCCTTCCTATGTCCCCTTGGACAATGCACCTGTGCTACAAATAGACTGGAACAATACACTGGACTTTCCTCCATCATCACCCCATCCCAATGCACTTTACCATCTTCTTCTTAGCACTTCAATAAACACCCTTGGAAAAAGTGTGGAGTATGTTAAATTTTTTACATATGTATTCGTTTAACCCTGTTCAAACATTGCAATTCAACTGCACAGTAATGTTCACATAGGAAAAGACCTGTAGTTTCCTGCAGTGATCACACCAGGAGCGATAGTGGGGAACCAACATCTGCAAAATGAATTATCAAAGGGTACAGTGAGTGGGCATAGAAGTGGAAATAACATAATGCCAATGCCAAAGATAATCTAAATAATGACAATGAAATGTGAAGTAACGCTGTCTCCCCTGTGTGTCTTTGGAAGTATTGTCTTCTCACTGCTGTTCTGTTGTCCTCATCCTCATCCTCTGCCACCTCATCCTCACTGTCCACAGGGTCCAGTGCTGCCACACACAGAAAAGGCACATGGCGTCTCAAGGCAAGGTGGTGCAACATGAAGCATGCCACGATTATCTGGCAGACCTTCTTGGGTGAGTAGCACAGGGATCCACCAGTTAAATGGAAGCACCTGAACCTGGCCTTCAGGAGGCCAAAGGTCCGTTCAATTATCCTTCTTGTTCACCCATGTGCCTCATTGTAACGTTCTTCTGCCCTTGTCCTGGCATTCCTCACAGGGGTCAGTAGCCATGATAGGTTGGGGTAACGTGAGACACCTGCAAATATCGAGGGAAAACATTTAGCCACACACTATCCCATATGGCCCACACCATACCCATACACCAACATATACTGGGTGGGAACCAGGGCTCACCTATTAGCCACACCCGGTGCCCCTGTAATTGGGCCATCACATTTGGGATACTGCTATTCCTCAGGATAAAGGCATCATGCACAGACCCAGGATACTTAGCATTGACATGAGAGATGTACTGGTCTGCCAAGCACACCATCTGTACATTCATGGGGTGGAAACTCTTACGATTTCTGAACACCTGTTCATTTTGCGGGGGTGGAGAGGAATAGAATATGAGTTCCATCAATCGCCCCAGTTATGTTGGGGATATGTACCATTGCATAAAGGTCAGCCTTCAATGTGGCCAAATCCTCCACTTGGGGGAAAACAATGTAGCTGCACATGTGTTTAATCAGGGCAGACAACACTCTGGTCAGCACTATTGAGAACATTGGGTGTGACATTCCTGCTGCCAAGCCCACTGTCACTTGGAAAGAACCAGTTGCCAAGAAATGGAGCACAGATAGGACTTGCACAAGAGGGGGGATCACAGTGGGGTGACGGTTAGCAGATAACAGGTCAGACTCCAGTTGGGCACACAGCTCTGTGATTGTGGCCCTGTCCAGTCTATAGGTGAGAATAATGTGTCTGTCCTCCATTGTTGCCAAGTCCACCAGGGGTCTGTACATGGGGGTTTGTCTCCATCTCCTATTCATCCGCAGTGGTTGCAGTCTAAGGGACAAAACAGTGAGGAGCCTGCCACAAACTGAACATTGGAGCCACAAAATTACAATGCATGATGTTAATTAGGAATGGTTAAGTGGGATTTGTCCTGTGTGTCCAATTTTTAACTGTGACACAGTTTTTATCCAGGGCCTGCCCCCCCCCCACCCCCTGAAATGGCATCCACCTGTCGTGTGTGGAGGGACAGGTGGAAGTGAGGTTATTCCACTGACGTTGTGCGCTGTTGTAGTAGGCTGTCGGGAACCGCTGTGCAACTCCTCATTGGTTAACATTGGGCCCTATGGGGTACAGTGGCCAATGGTGATGTACGCCAGTGGTGATGGTATGCACCACCGCGGACGTGACCGACATTTTCTATCTGTTCACTCACTTGCTACCTGACCTTCAACAGGAGAGGACCTACACTGCATGTGCTGCTGTGACCTGTGTCTGGAGCCTACCATGGCATGTGTGACTGGGGAAAGGGCCCCTGCCTTCACCACAGCAGAGTTGGAGTGACTGGTGAATGGGGTTCTACCCCAGTACGGACTGCTGTATGGGCCTCCAGACCAACAGGTAAGTACACTGTGGGCACAATGCATGTGGCATGAAGGGATGGAGTGGTGTGTGTGTGAAGGCCTCATGTAAGGGGGGTAGGTGAATGTCCCCTGGGCGGTGTACAGGTTGTGTGCTGGGCCATGTGTGTGCAAATGGTGATGTGACAGTGTATGGTGTGCTATAAGTGTAACAGGCAGGACGGTCTGACTGATACCATTTCCTGTGTGTATTTCCTCTGCAGGTCAGCACCCATCAGAAGGGTATATGGCGTGCCATCACCAAAGATGTGTGGACCCAGGGGGGTCTACGGCAGGCAGAGCACCCACTGTCGGAAACGGTGGGAGGACCTAAGACTCTGGGGACGGAAGACAGCGGAGGCCCAGCTGGGGATGGCCTCCTAAGGAGGAAGGTGTGTCCGTCGAACCCCGACCCCTCTGAAGGCCCGCATACTGACGGTGGCCTATCTGGAGCTGGATGGGCGCTTGAAGGCATCACAACAGCCACAAGGGATGACTACTGTGCCCATCATTACAACTTACGCATGGTAGGGTGGTATCTGGGTGGAGCATGTGTGTCAGTGGGTGCCCCTAGGCCAGGCCTGACATTGCAGAGTAGGTCCCATGTTGGCCAGGGTTCTGAAGTGATAATCCTGCTACCTAGCTCGTAGGCATCCACAACTGGTCAGGGGGCTGTGTTGGTCCCAGGTGTGCTGCATTTGGCGGTGTGTGTCCATGCCTTGCTGGCTAGCACTATAAATGGCTGTGCAATGCATAATGCATAGGGCTGTTCCCTGTGTGCGAGGGTAGTGTGTACGGCAACGGTGGTGTTGGTGCAGCCATTGACCCAGTGTATCCTTTGTCTCTCTCCCCACCTTTCTTGTTTTGTCATCCTGTCCTTATGTGCATTAGCATCATCTGGCGGAGGAGCAGAATCACCAGTGACGGAGGGAGCTGCATCCCACAGGACCCAGGAGGCAGAGTCCACTGACGGTGAGGGCACCAGTGGGACGGAGGGTAAGGGGAGCACCACAGCAGAGACTGGAGGGGACAGTTCGTACACAGATACCTCCTCCGATGGAAGCTCCCTGGCGGTGGCGGACACCTCTGTGCCCACCCCAGCTACAGATACAGCCACCACCCCCGTACCAGCACTGCCTTCCCTGCAGCCCCTCAGCGAGTTGCCCATGCCCGCTCACCCAGGAGGGTCGGCATCTCCTTCACCCCAGGCACCTCAGGCCCTGCCCCAGTTAGCCCTGCTGCCCTGAGTGAGGAGGCTATTAACCTCCTGATATCCATCTCTGTAGGGCAGTTAACCATTGTGAATGTCATCCAGGGGCTGGCAGCCCAGATGCAACAGACTAATGCATTCCTGGAGAGCATTCACACTGACTTGGCGGCCCAACGGAGATCAATCCAGGCTCTGGGCTCCTCTCTGATGGCAGCCATTGCCCCAGTTTCCACCCTTCCCCCTCCAACTTCCTCTTTCCAACCCCATTGCCCTCAACCCAAACCTATCCCAAGCACACAGGCAGACGAGCATGCACACAAGTCATCACACAAGAGTGGTTCATGCAAACACAAGCACCATACTTCATCCCACAGGCACTCACACAAACACCATCCAGAGGCAGACATGCCAACATCCACAATGTTCACTGTCCCTCTCCTCGTCCACCTCTCTCCCAGTTTAGTCTACAGTCACACCTGCATGCACTACATCCTCATTCACTATCAGCATCACCACCACACATAGCAGAACACACACCTCACTGGCAGACACCTCCACAACAGCCATGCACACGCCCCTGTGTCCTCTCGCACTGTCTGCCACACCCCCTCCCAAGTTACACAAACGCAAGCACTCAGACACCCAACAGCCCTCCACCTCACAACAGCATCCAGCCCATGCACCTGCACCAAAACACAGCAGACAGACACCTTTTACAATGACTCACTCTTCCTCCACTCCCACACCTTCTCCCTCTCCCCACCCCAATGTCTCTAATAAGTTTTTCCTCTCCACCATTGACCTCTTCCCTACTCCTTCCTGCCCCCATCCTTCACGTCTGGCCAGGGTGGCAAAAACCCAGGCAAGCACCTCAGCCAACCAGTCCACGGCCCAGTAGTCTCCACACCACTCATGATGGGAAAGGATCCAGGGCACTGTCCATAGGTTGAAGGAGCCTGTACCAGGCAGCCTCAAGGAAAGGGTGCCTGCCCCAGCTGCGGGACGGAAGACCAAGGAGCCAGCCCCAGCTGCTGCCAGGAAGGGCAAGGGGCCTGGTGCAGGGACTCAGATGGAGCCCCCACCACCAACCATCGCTGTGCAGCTGTCCGAGGCTGCAGGGTATGGGCTGGAGATTCCCCCCACCACCACCAGCAGCAGCGCCACCACCACCAGTAGGCAGCCATCTGAGGCTGCAGGGGATAGGTTGGAGCTTCCCCCCACCACCACCACCACCACCACCACCAGCTGCAGCACCACCACCACCAGTAGGCAGCCATCTGAGGCTGCAGGGGATGGGCTGGAGCTTCCCCCCACAACCAGCAGCACCCCCACCACCTGTGGGCAGCCATCCGAGGCTGCAGGGGATGGGCTGGAGCTTCCCCCCACAAACAGCAGCAGCAGCAGCACCACCACCACCACCACCACCACCACTGGGAAGTTATCCAAGGCTGCAGGGGACGGGCTGGACCTTCCCCCCCACCAGCAGCAGCACCACCACCACCACCACCACCACCACCACCACCACTAGCACCACTGAGCAGCCGTCACCACCAGCGGACGGTATGTAGACCTGCCTCCATGGGCTGCTGTGCGGCCTGCCCCCTGCAAATCCAGTGGGTATGACACCCACCTGTGAGACTGTCACCTTGCACTCCCCAGCATCAAGAGCATAGGGCATGATGCCACCTACAGAACCAGTGGGTAAGACACCCACCAACCCCAGCCTCCCCAGGATCAGGAGCACAATGCCCCCTCCAGAGCATGTGGGCAAGTCACCCACTTGAGAGACTGTGGCCTTGCACTCCCCAGGACCAAGCACAGGGCATGTTGCCCCCTCCAGAGCATGTGGGCAAGTCACCTACTTGAGAGACTGTGGCCTTGCACTCCCCAGGATCGTGCACAGGGCATGTTGCCTCCTCCAGGGCCAGTGGTCTTGTTCCATCTGCCGGCTAACGTGCCCCCGTACCCCTGAGATGCTTGCCTATTTTCCAACTGATGCCCCTGCAGTGTTCTCTCCATGTTACTGCAGGTGACAGGTGGGGCCTTGGACTTCGGCCTGTGGCCCTGTGACCCACGCACAATGAGGACTGGGCAGTGTCCCTTGTTTTGTACTTATGTATATAACAGTACATTGCATTTTCATATTTCTACTGTTATGATATTATTACACTCACTTTAGCACATTCCGGTTGTCCTTGCCTTATTCCTCAGGAGTACAGGGTATATATGTTTTATTACTGCAGCTGTATGTTTGCATGGCGTTGGAGGTGGGTGGGTGTGTGTGTGTGTGTGTGTGTGTTGCGTTTGTGTGTCACCCTTTTTTTCCTCCCTCCCCCCCCTGTGTGCTAGGCGGCTGTACTCACTGTGGTCGTCTTCGCCGTCATTGGTGTTAGTGGTGTAGCAGGACTTAGAAAATCATTGGAAATATTTGCAGGTCGGGCTCCATGGCGGCGTGGTTGTTCCCCGTTTCTCCAGAGGCGAGTCCTTTCCCTTCTGAGCTTAGTTTCAGCCAGGCTTTTGATGTTGTTGGTACTGACCCGGAAAAGGTGGCGGTTTCCTGTCTTATAATTTAGTGGGCGGAACATTGACTTCTGGCTGGCTGTAGGCGGCTACCGCCGTGGTGGCTGTTGTTTCCGCCCTGGCGGTCGGTGTGGTAAAGTGGCTGTCTGAGTTCTCACCTCCATGGTCATAATTTGGCAGTGGTTACCGCCAGCCTGTTGGCGGGGTTGTAATGAGGGCCTCAGTTACTCGAACACAACTAAGCAAAACAACTTGTAGATCTTTGCATCCAACACTAATTGGCTGGAGTATGCAGAGCATGTGCATCTGCAGCCAAACATGGTATGAACATGTCATTTCGGAAAAGAGTGTGGAACGTGTATTTAGTGCATCTCTGAAAGTGGAGCCATTTCGTCTAGCTGACACCATCACAGAAAGAGCAATTATGTGCATTTTGGTATGTAACATTTACAACTGGGTGTTTAAGATGATGAACATTACAACACAAGTCTACAACGCAGGCAAGTACAGCAAGGGCTCTTTTTAAACATTTTACATCGCTTGTCTTTACAATGAGGGTATTTGTTTTTAAATGGCGAAGTTTGTCACTTAAAGGAACTGTATAAGCGTTAAGGGACGGAGTATTAAAGAGTCATAAGTGCATAGAGGTAAAGTTGTTTTGGCAATTAGAGTGGGTAGAGATAAAGTATTGTTTTTTTAGAGCTTGGGGATGGGTAAAGGGATAAGATGCTTTTAGGGTTCAGGGCCAGGTAGTGGTAGAAGGCATTAAGGGTTTTTAGGGTTCAAGGGCAAGCAGATGGTAAGGGGTCTTTAAGGGTTCTGGGCTGGGTAGAAGTAAGGGGAGTAAGGTATTTTAAGGATTAGAGTCAGGTAGAGGTAAAAGAAGGTAATTTTTTTTTAAAGATCGGGTCTGAATAGAGGTAAAGAGAGGTAAGGTTTTTTAGGGTTCAGCTGATGTAGGTGTAAAGGGCGGTAAGGGTTTTTTAGTGTTCAGGGGGTGGGTAGAGATAGAGATAAAGAGAGGTAAGTTGTATTTAGTGATCAGGGATGGGTTGAGGGAAAGGGGTTAAGGGCATTTTAGAGTTCAGGGGCTGATAGCGGTAAATGAAGGTAAGGTTTTTTGTTAGGGTTTAGGGGAGGGTAGAGATAAAAGTGTTTAAGTAGAGAGCAAAATATATATATATATATATATATATATATATATATATATATATATTGAAACGGGGGAGAAAGGTGGTGAGACAGAGAGAAAGTAAGAGGGTTTGAGTTCCCCCAAATAATATACAATTACACACACATATTGCTTTTATTTGCTGATCATGTGTGGCCTGAGCCCAAGTTGGCATACCATCTGCTTTGTTTACAGGATCACGTGGCTATTTATCTCACTGCATATTCCCTTTCTTCACTATTTATATTCACCAAAAATTCCAAGTGCTTGGAAAAATTCTATTTTACATCCTCCATATACGAAGGGCTAGTTCTTTACAGCCAGCCCCAGTTGATACTGAGGTCAAGCACAATGCCAAACTTTTACTGTGAGAACTCAAGAAATGAGGATTTATTCCACCGCACATATGCAAAATGAGAAATGCCTCAAAGCTAGCTATGGAGAAGAACACTTCCTGTATAACACCTGTGCTTCCCACAACAAAGACACGCTTGCACTTTGGCACAAGGGTGTCTTATTCGCCCTTGGCCATCTTATCTTGCTGTAGTGTGTTGTGATAGTTCTTGAGAAAACTGGGTCTTGATGTACACAGTTTTGTGAATTGTCTCCCATGTAATATACAGTGCTTGGTTGCTTTCTAGCTAGGTTTGTGGTAGATAAATACCAATACATACTTATATACAGTTTGAAAAAAAAAAAAACACAGGTACTAATTTTTGACTGGAAACTCCACAAACCTGGTAAGTGGTTCTTACATTTTGCAACGGTGGAAAGAGGTTGTACGTCTGCAAACTTAGTTATTTGCTTTCAAGGAAGAGGGACACTTTCACAAGATGACCTCCCTAAAGTCTTGGGGGGCATTGTTAATGGTGACAGCTCCGTTACAGGGAAGAAAGGGACCAGGTAGCCTGACAATTTAATTAGCCGATTTTTTTTTATGACACACTATTTTATGATGTGTATTAACATTTCCCTTTGCAGTTAACTTTCACAAAGTGACGAGTATAATTCACCTCAGCTTACCTTAGTCAGTATCAAACACCTCCCTCATAGTTACCCTCACCGCTGCATTTCTGCTGAAAATGTTACAGTTGCCAAAATACGTAAATAAAATGAATATGATGTTTTGTTGGACAGAAATCCAGCCTCAACACAAAAGAGATTTAGAAAATAAAGAGGGATTCACACTTTTCATTTCCACGATTTTGCTTGTACGGCTGAATTTATTCTGCTATTTAAAAGCACGAAGTTGAGTCCAATGAAAAACTCCCAAACTCAACAATAAACGATATTTCATCAGCAGAAAATAAATAGCAGGTAAAATGGGAAATAATAGTCCCTTTTAAGTACATCGTAGTATGTAGATGGTCAGTGTATTTCGACGTGATTTCGGCAACGTGGGAATCACACCGCAGCATCACGTAGAACTTCGTTTGTCCTGAGAGAACAAAAAATAAATATAAAAACACATGAAAAATCATTTTGCATTTTTAGTAATCAACCATAATAGAATCCTGTTGATTAAATTCACGGTAATTTCATATCAATTTAATAAAGCAATAATAATAATTAGAACCCAGGCTTACTGACATTTTGTTTAGGGGTTGCATCACTTTATCACAGCCTTGATGCAACATGTATTTCTGGATTTAATAAGCTACACAAAGCCACATTTGCAAGGCTTAGAGAAGAGGGAAAAGAAAGCATAGTGCTGCTTTATGTTACTATGTGTCGGGGAGGGATTCCGTGGGTGGCGCATGGGGCATTCCTATCTATCAACCTGCGGATTTTTTATGCAAACCCATATTTACTAAAGGCCGCTCCTGGGTTTGAGCCACAATAGTGCACCTTCAAGAGGCTGCTGTATGGAGGAGAACTATCTCCATTTCTAGTTGTTTCTTCCTCTTTCTATGTATGCTGCAATTGAAATAGGAATATACCTTAAGGATTGTTTATAGCCAGGAAATGATCCCTTCTTGCACCAAACCAATCCTGCCTGTAATGCAGGCAGCCATGCACCCATGGTGCAAGAGTTCCTGCATTGGTGCTGGGCTGTCTAAAGTACACCAGCACTATGAGAAAGCAGAAGTGCACCATATATTTGTAGATATGGTGCATTTCTGCTCTTCCCCTTTCATGCAGTGCAGCAGAGCAAACAGCCTTTCTGGGTTGCGTTTTGTGAAAGTTTAGTAAATATGCCCCTAAAACTCCATATCTGAATCTGCATTTGTGCACTGAACTATAACAAAAAAACTATGTTCTACAAAAGTTAAGAACTGCAGCACAGAAGCCCAAGCAAGTAGTTTTGGATGTTGACTTGTTTTGCTGAGGATGCTTAATTCACATTGGTCACTATTCTAGTGCACTGAATCATTCCTTCAGCTGGGACTGTGAAAACGAGTTGGCCCACAAATACATAAGCAAGCACATCCCTCCTACTGCCCCAGATACCCACTCCAGGATGGAGATGTTTGCCTGTGCAGGGTCTGCTCCTTTCTTTTTCAGCTCTTTAAACCTGCATGCCTCTTTTGCTGTACTGGCATTGCTCCCAATGCAGGCAGAAGGATCACAGCAGACCTCTTTTGTAAGTAGCCAATAGGCAAATGTGTGGCTTGAAGTGACAATGGTATGACAGTTGTTGCCAATAGAAAGTGCTTTATTATTTCCAAAGCAACAGTGGTCATTCAATTAGCAGGACACATTATTTGTGGGAGATAAGTTGTCTTTTTTTTTAAAATAGTTTATTAAATGAAGGAACCCGTGTTTAACAACAACAAGAGCTGGAGTTGGAAAAATATTACTCCTGGAAACCATAAATTGGGGTTCAAGCTGTGGCAGAGGAAAGAGGGTTGAGTCATGATGGAAAGCAGAGGCTAACATACATATTTAAATTTCTCTAACGCTGCCACAAAGACATTTGGCAACAAGGACAAGTGACAGTATATCTATTCTAGCTCACTTAATTGGTCCCAAATTAACTGAAGTTTGAAATATCTTAAAGGGTTAAAACACCTGCTATAGACATCTTAGTGAATTTTGCAGGGAACTATAATAATTAAGATAAGTCTGGTGGTTAATGCAGTTGTAGGAGAGTTATGTGTTTTGTCCAGTCATATTTTTGACTTAAAGTAGTATAATAGAGAGTTAATGTGCAAGCTATGTAACATCCAGACCACAGATTTGTATTGTATGTAGGTAAATAAGTGGGTTAACTGCTTTTGACACAGAGATCCTTTTGTTACTTTCAGTTCATAAGTTGCTACCCTTCCAATACATCACAGTGAGCTATGAACTGGCATCAAAGAGTTGCATGCAAACTACAAGTCATGGGTTTAGATCCTTAGGCCCATATTTATACTTTAGCGCTGCATTTGCGTAATTTTATGATGCAAAAGCGGCACTTTGTATTTTTTAAGTTTGCGCCATTTTTGCATAAAAAAGCAGTGCAAATGCGGCGCTTAAAAAGTATAAATATGGGCCCTATTGTTTAACACTATATTCTCATTCTAAGTTTGCAAAGAAGGGTTAATTTGTGTAGAAATAAAGTCTCGTTAGTACAAACAATCCAAATGACTGCATTAGTGGATTTTAACAACCATGAACTCTTAATATATAATTTTTACAAGTATGAATAAACCATGACTCCTAAATTTTTTAACCTTTGTTGGACTTGAACATTTCTACAGGGTCAGCCCTGATTTTTGCCTTTCTTTGCTAAACAAGTTTTTGTTGGCTTTTGGGTGAACTTTTTCCTGTGTTAAATAGTTGTAAGTCGCTTGTTGCTCTCTCTCAAAAACATGGTAAAACTGTCCTACATCTGATTGGTACATTTAATTTACTTTAAAGCCCCTAGTATATAGTACTACATGCAGCCAGGGCCTTCAAATTAAATTCTACTAGTGTGCTGTAGCACTCATTGTTCCATCCGCTAAGGTAGCCCTTTAAAACATGCCAGGCCTGCCACTGCAGCCTTCAAGGACATTTTAAACTGCCATTTTGACCTGGCAAAATATACCTTATGCCAGGCCTAAATCTCTGTTTTTAATATTTATAAGTCACCTCTAGGGTAGGCAGTTAAAGGTGTGTGTGTGTTTAAGCTTTACAGGTCTTGGCAGTGAAAAACACTTGAAGCCTTTTTCCACTATTGTTAGGCCTGTCTCTTCCTCAGACTAACACAGGGTTACCTTATTTTAATTACTAAGTGCTAACTTCAGATTGGGAGCAGGTAGAGAAATACTGATTACACTCAAATGAACTGTAATTTGAAACCCTCTTTAATCGTAACATTTTTATTTTAGATTGCAATTCTGAAAATGCCACTTTTAGAAACTTGCCATTTTCCTGCCCAGAGTTTGAGGCCTTTCTAGAAGTTTCCAGCTGCCTTTGCCTGTTCATGCCACCCCCCCCCCCCCACTTCAAGAATGTGTATTGGGCCCAGAGAGTGAACAATGGGACCTAGATGTGGCTGGGGAAAGGATCTTCCTGGCACAATGGCTGGGGAGGAGTTATACGCTTCCTGGATTACATTTCTTAGGACCTTGCCCACACCACACACAAAGGAACACAACACAAGGCCTGCTCTTGCATTTGTCACACTAGACAGCTGCGAACCACCCCTAGGGTAAGGGAACCTTCAGAACCTCTCATCAGAACACTCCTGGAGCTGTGGAAGATTGAGGAGGTGGACTGCTCTGCTGCTTAAAGAACTGCCTTGCTGTCTGCTCTAAAAAAGCTGGACCTGTTTGATTTGCTCCTAGGCTACCCAGAGTGACTCCATTGGTCAGTTGGCTGACCTCCTGTGTGAGCTACAGGGGTGCAACAAGCTTACAGAGGCATCCCTGCAACTTCTCAACTCCGACTGGACCTACCTGAGCCCTGCCGCTGGCCTCCAGTCAAGTGAGTCCAAATCCCCAAAAGGTGGCCCCGCACCCCCAACAGTCCCCAGGATATTGACTGGCATTAGAGAGTTACTACATAAGAAAATGTAAAAATCCTAAAGATTTGCTTTTCATGGCTGCAAACTGACCGGTTTTCAGCAAGGCTTCACTGCCCATGAAAACTACCAGCACGAAGCTCTGATGATACCTGCTCTTCACCTCAGCAGCAACTGTCTAGGACAATGGGCAAAGCGATACCTGCAATTTGCGCTACAGTAATGACAACCCCACAGCGACTGCCAATGCAAAGCTCCATCAATGACCGGCTCTTCATGCTCCCCCATGACTGTCCACTACGCTCGACCTATTCTTTGCGCCAGAAGCCTCTGGACTTGAGAGTGTAACTGTTCAGCAAGAGTAACGCTGTCCATCTGACCTGCGCTCCATTGCGTTCAGCCTGACTTTATGGCTTCCCCCAATTAAACGTGGCACATTCTGCTTCTCTCTTATTGCCACCAAAAAATTATTCCACTGAAATTCAATATATCCGGTTGTACTAACTGGAATTTTATCATTTGGGTATCATTTTATTAATTACAATGTACTCTATTTTTCTAAATTGTTTTGGGATTTTTCCTTGTGTTGAATTTTTACTTTATTACTGCATAAATAATTTACGTACTGCCTCAAAGTTAAGCCCAACTGCTTTGTGCCAAGCTACCAGAGGGTTAAGCACAGGTTAATTTAGTGACTTTTGTGGTTTTACCCTGACAAGGATTGTGGTTGTAGCCCGAGTGGAGCTTCAACCCCTCTCAACCAATAATCCAATTTTTTACATGGGTGTTCAGTGGTGGGATTCAATACGTGTGTGTTTGTGCAGTGCCATTCGGTGATTTCAGATTCTCAGAATTTACTTTTTTTTTTTTTAAACTTTCCTTGATTGGCTATTTTTTCCTTTTTCCAAATGTTATTCCTGCCTCATATGTATGCACCATGCCTGCAATGATAGAGTTGGAGCTCAGCAACCTTAAATGCTACAGTGGACCAGAGCTGCAAAAAATGTTGTGCGGGAACAGGTAGCTGAAGCCATCTGAAGGCTGTCCAAAGTTTGAGTACAAAACAGCCCTCCACGTCTGGGAGGAGGTCCACAGAATGCAATCTGAAGCATGATGATGAGGAGGGAGAGGTTAAAATGGAGGAGGAAAAATAAAATAACTTGGCAACAACTCCAGATCTAGAAAGAGAGGAGAACCCAAGAGCTAGGAGACCGGGAGGGGGAAATCCACAGGAGTGTGTCCTCCCATCAACTTTTAAATTATGTTTCATTTGAGTATAAACAGTATTTCTCCATCTGCTCCCAATCTGAAGTTGGCACTTATTAATTAAAATAAGATACCTCAGAGTTAGTCTATGGGATAGGCCTTACAACAATGTAAAAACAACTTTAGGACAGGGCATGCTAGTCTTGATCCCAAGCTACCCAGGGTAATTCCAAGGGTCAGTTGATTGACCTCCTGCGAGCTATAGGGATACAACAAGCTTCCAGATGCCTCCCCGCACCTACCTGCTTCATTGATCAGTTTTGTCTACCTCAGTGCTGAATTGGCCTGACTGCAGCTCCTTAACCCCGAGATACTGGCACTGAATGCACCAGTGTAGTGACTAAGTACAGTACAGGTTAGAACCAGGAGAGAGGGGCATGGGCTGCCACAGAGCCTGCCCACATTAAGACAAACAGAATCATTGGTAAGTAGAATCTAGAGTAGGGAAGCAAATGGCTGAGGGGTGGTATCAGGGAGTGAGAGACTAAGAAAAAGTGGATAAAGGGACAGGCCTCTTAAAGAGACTGGTCTGAATGGTGGGAATAGGAGTGAGGCAAGTTAAATTTGACTATAGATAGGGACTAAGGGATTTTAAAAAAGCTATAAAGTGAGCGATGAGCCAGAATTTGTCCAAAAAAGTAGCAGAATATGAAATTTCAAGCAAAACTGGCTAGACCAAAAGCTAGACATCTAAGAGTCTGATGTAGGGAATTTCCATTTGCAAAAAGTGGTCACAAAATTGTGCAGAAAATATTTAAAAAAAACTTTGGGATCCAACTTATAAACTAATAGGGTTTGACACTATTCTTTCATGACTCCTAGACCAGCTGGGGCCAGGTCAAAGAGGCAGAAAATTCCAGACACCTCTGGGGGTGAAAACCTCCAGAACCTTCTCCCGCTTCGAAGTGGCCACCAGGTATAAATGTTGTATGCTCAGATCCCATCTCTTCAGTACACAGCTAGACCTGTAGACAACTTGCATCTTGAACCCAGGACCACCAGACTGACTCCAAGTGCTAGCTGCTGGCCTCAGGGATAGAAAAGGCTCCAAGCACCTTGAACGCAGCACCTGGACTCTGTCGGCTGCGAGTCCTCCCCTCCAAGTGGTGCCACCCCTTTCTGGACCCTTAGAAGTGGGTCTGAAGGTGCTCTTCCTGCCCAGCTGTGGTCCTGTGAGCAGAACCGACGCATGTCCTCACAGCCACATTTGAACTGCCACAGCGTGCCGAATCCCCAGCGCAGGACCTCACATCACAGTGCGCAGTTTCCTCAGAACTGCCGCTGCACCCAACATGGGATATCACAGTGCTCCTCAAACCAAGATATAAGGTACTTTGTTCAGTGGGCCTAACTTTGTTCCTGTACCCAGCCCTCCCAACATCGCTGTTGACCTGAATTTGTGACTTTGTCCCCATTTGGCACAAACAGATAACAACAAATGGTGCTTTGTGCTTCTAAGCATTGTCGTTACTTAAATGTTGCATTTCTCTGGTTCTACTGATTGGATTTCTGTGGCATTGGTCTCACATAATTTATTACATTTTACTCTAGTTTTATAAACTGACTTGAGATTTTTAATTTGTTGTATTTTCACTTTATGACTGTTAGAGGTGCTAAATAAATACTTTACGCGTTGCCTCAAAGTTAAGCCTGGCTGTTTAGTGCCTAGCTACCAGAGTGTTAAGCACAGGTTAATTTGGGATTTGCCCACTCAGACAGCTGTCTGCTTGAGTAGGGGTTCACCCCCCCTCAACCAGGAACTCAATTTCTTACACCCAAGTCAGTGACTGAATTTAAATAAAGGAAACATTTGTTTAAAAAGACCCTTTTTTTCTTAAAGGAAACAGGGCTGCATTTAAAACGAAAAAAATATTTTCTTTTTTAGGTTTTTTTAAGAGTTGGCAGGACCATTCCCCAAACAACTTTTTTTTACATTCAGAAAAGGGAAGGGTTCCTCTTGCAAATGTGTTATGACTAACTCTTAACTTTTCAATGTTCTGTGATCAGATTACTTCAACAAAAAATGAATACATAACAAAAAAAATGATATTTGAAAGGAATGTCCTAAACATGCCACATCCAAGTACCAATTTGTTATGCCTTCCCAAACAAAGTTTGAGATTTACATCCACAAAATAACTTTGTACATCAGGCCTTAGACTACCTCTTCTCTATACGAGAATGGTAGGCAGTTTTGGTGCAGAAACAAACTCTGGGTGCAGTAAGTAGCATGCTATTCTGCCTACACCAACACAAGCAACCACCAAGTAAGCTCAGGGGGTATGTTTATGTGAAAGGGTCTTTATAGTTTCTCTTGCTCTACCTCATTCTGCAGTCAAAACTACTTGCATTGTGGTGAAAGACACGGACATTTAAGAAATGTATTACTGTAAGGATATTAAGAAATGCAAGCCTACATCACCAGTTGTGACTAAGCTGCATTGCCTCACTGTAGAGCCTTTTCACGTGTTACTTTGGAGGCACAGCTTTTCTGTTGCAGACGGTAGACAACCAGCATGGTGTTGAAACTGTAACAAGTCTTCTCTGATGAATTTTAGAAAACTGTTGAAGACCTGGCTGCATGCCAGTTCTTTGTTTTTCTTTCTTTTTTAAAAAAAAAAACTTTCCCACTCTTGCTTTTTTGCAGATTTTCACAGCGTACATCTTGGCAGCATCCAGATACCTTTAGGTGATAGCTTCATGCTCAACAAATACAAAATATTGACATAAGCTGGAAATACATTTGTTTTTATTTTGCTTGTGCCCTGCCCAGCACAAAATATTTTGTTTGTTATGGGTACTTGTGGAGAGCACTATTCACCCGGGAGGATGTCCTGGCGCTAATAAGATGGGGGTTGCACATGGTCATGATTTTGGCTTATGTAAAGAGCCATGTCTTCAGTTTCTTGTGGCAGTCAAGGACACAGGAGCTGCAGCGGCCACTCCCTTAGGGCAAAGTAGCATCATCCCCCCCTGCTGCCAGTGCCGCCAGAAAGGTGAAAAATAAAATGGTAATAAAATATATTTTAGCCGTATTGCAGAGGCCAGCCTGACATGAGCAGTGCAAACCTCTCCACTCAGCTGTCTGAGGCAGCTGAATGGGGAGAGCAGGCACATGTCCCCAGTGTCTACTGGAGAGTCGAGGCAGCCCACTCTAGCCAATCCTTGCACAGCTCTCATGCTGCTAACATTATCAGCAACATGAGAGGAGCAGCATCTTGTTTGGTGTGGAGACTTCAACTGCTGCACTAAGAGTGGTGAGGGACTGGAAGAGGCAAGCCAGCAGAGGTAAGTATTTTTCATTTTCCTTCCCTCCCACGTGAGCGGCTCTGAAGTGTTGAATGAGGTTGTTGGAAAGAGGTTGGAGAAAGCACAACCTCTGGTTTCACATATGTGGGGGGAGAGACAGATAGATAGATTTTTATATTTTTCTGGTCCGTTGGGTGGTGATGCCAACAAAGTGTGTTGCTGTAGTCCACACTGCTGCTGCTGATGGCCTGGGTGACAGTTCTGTAGGTGCTGATCATGAGCCATTTGAAAATGTTGCTGACAATCTTGAGGGTGTAATAACAGAAGGAGGCAACTAAATTGATTTGGCAGATCACTGAGAGTTGGTTGTCCACCACTATTCCTTGCTTCTCGCCTTGGTTGGAGGGCAGGGTGAGGGTCAAATATCTGCTGGTCATCAGCATCCAATAATGAGGTGACCTTGCCTAATAGTACCACTTCAGGTGTTTTCTGTTGTTTCACACAATTTGTGTTCATACAGCTGGAGACTTTGGACAAGCAGCTGGTGAAGTTGGTCCAAATGCTGAATGTCACACTGAAGGGGGCTGGGGGAAAGACGAGCGGGATGTCAGGCATAGGAGATGATGTTGACTCCGTGGGTCAGAATGATATTAACAAGAGGATGCAATGTGGGCCTTGAACAAGGTAGGGATAAGGGAAAATCCTTGGGGTAATCTGCAGATGAGCTTTGCGGCACCCAAGGTGATGGAAGGCAATACCATAGTAAACATAACAAGCCTTCTTCTAATCAGAGCATGCCCAAATGCACATTGTTTTCATTTTGTAAATATACTTGTTTAATATTTGATGCCATTGTCAGCCGAGTTTCCTTTGGCACTTTTTTACTGTGTCTCAGAGGAATGCCTGGTGTTAATGATTAAAACTAGGTGGACCTCTTGTGTTTTGTCAGAGATACATACTGGCTCTCATTCCTCAAGGTGCCAATATTTCCTCACGCAGGCTGATCACAAGAAGCACATAAAATATATTACACAAAACCGTCTATTATAATACTACTCTGTGCTGAAGCATCTGCACCACCACACCATGCTCTTATGTTTGCACACGCATCCTGCTAATGTTGCAAAAGTCTGTTTGCGTAGCTTCTTTTTTGTCTTGTAAAGAAATCAGTGTTTATTACAATTGAAACTAAAGAATGAGAATGTTGTTGAAATCAGCTATATTGAGGAAACGATTTGCTGGTAAGAGCGCTGCAGGCTTTTTAGGGACAGCCATAACCTGTAGTGATAGTATATGCGCAACAGGGCCGGCTTTAGGACTGGTGGCGCCCTGTGCGACAGTTTATTTTGCCTCCCCTCCCCCCCCCCGAACGACGTCCGCCTCGGTTTCACTCACTACCACCCGGCAAATGTGCCCCTCATCTCTCCCCTTTCACATACATTCATGTGTTTTAAAGCGCTTGTAAAGGCTGGCTTTACTAATCCACTCAGCTATCCACCTAAAATATAAGCGCATATTTAAGAGCCCCTAGTGCCATTATAACCCAACATTAGTGTCAATTTTTTTAATTCTAATATGGTGTTAGAAGGCCAAAAACACTGTGCCATATTTACAAAGTGGCGCAATGCATACATTGAGCCACTTTGTAATCCTTTGCGCTACATTATACCTGCGCCAGGCAGAATGTATGCAAAGGTGGCATTTCCCCAGTTAGGGAGGCCAACAAAAATGGCACAAAGAATCTGACAGATTTCTTTGCATCATTTTTTTCCAGCACTTTTAATGCCTGCTCAGATCAGGCATTAATATGAGGCTTCCATTGGTTAAAAATGGGCCTCTGGGTGCTTTGCAAGATTAGCGTCAACATTGTTTTATGCTAATCCTGCAAAGCAAGACTAGCATAAAAAATGTTGACCCTAGTCTTCTGTGTGCAGCACCACTTTTCTTAAATATGCCCTGTTTTTTTTAACCCTCTATGCTACTTTATGTTGAGCCAAAGCTGCCAGTAGGCAAAACTCCCATCTCTCTACCTAGCAGGAACATTAATCAAGAGGTATCTTGACATTTTAATTGTTTCCTGAAGTCTGGACACAAGGAACTTTTCAGCAGGTGCTTTTAAATCAGAAGTTTCGGAAGTTATTGCTAAACACAGCCCCCCCCCCCTGAGGTCAGCGCCCGGTGCGGCCGCACCGCTCAAAAGCTGGCCCTGATGCTCAAGATGCTTTGAGTTTGGTTCCCACTAATGCCTTTCCACCTACCACTTCTTACTGCAAGGCTCCTATTTCTTGGATCATTGGCTGAAGCTGCCCGCTCTTCTCAAGCTCGGTCACATTGGAACATCCACCAACGCACTTTTCGCCAATGAAAATGCGAGGAACCTAAACCAAAACAAAAGGCGAGAAATGGATGCATTATTATTAGATTTTTAAACAGGGGGAGGAAAAAACGTTTGGAGTATTCACATTAAACCGCGGTATGATGCTAGAAATAATACATCAGAATTGGAGACGTTATTATGGAGAGACTGGGTCAGGGACTTGGTACACGATTCTCTCCAAGTTGTCGCGGCCCCAAATCTTCGCCATCATAGATCCACCAATGGATAAACACAGAAGAAAGCACATCAGTGTCAGGTTTTAGTGAACAGACCAATGCCTAATTAATGTCCCGCTTTTCCCCAGACCTAAAAAAGGAGTCCTAATTTGCTATTTTAGATCTTCCGTTTTTTTTCTCTCAACAAATAGATTTCTGCATGGATAAGATATTGCGCTGAAGCTCTGTTTCCTGTTACTAGCGACCCAAGAGACACACTTGTACTCCAATATCCCCGCCATACTTCTTGTTCAAAACCGAAAATAATGAATTGCTCTCAAAAGCGTCCTCATTATTATCACTTGGGTACTAGTGTTAGCTTTTTGTGTGCTCACTCCGTCGTCTGGTTCTCATCTCCAGTTCTAGGAGCGCACGGGAACAGAAATACATTCATACATTAATGTCTTACTACACACCCACCGACCCACTACCGCTGCCTTCAATGAAGGCTCGAGTCTCCTGAACACTCCTATTTTCACATCCCAGGGCGGTTAATTATTCATCCAACAACGCAAATTATCATATCAAAGTGTATCTAAAAAATACAAAATCTCTACGCTGGGTAAAAAAAAAAAAAAAAAAAAAAAAAAAAAACAGCCCATGTGTAAACGTACTGCAGTTGCGAAGCATTTCTGGAAAATTAGATGTGTAGATGTTATTGTAATCTTCAGTATGACGTTCAATCCCATCCGTTTTGTCACCCGCGAAATACTTCTGGCCGAGTCACATTAATGTGAGTTTACCATTGTGAATGAGGCCTATGGTGGGTCAGATTGCTGACATGTAAGGGCCGTTTCAGGGGCTTGTTCTTTGCCAGCCCAGATCTGGTCGCTGCCCTCGTTTTTTTCAAGAAATGGCGCTTTCTACAACAAAAGCACCAGCTAGGTACTATAACAGGCAGGTTATTATATAATCCCCAGACACTGGCACGGAGAGAAGCTACTGCTCTGCTGTTCAAGGCCATGCGTGCACAGACCGACTGCGCTATAGTTAATGCACGCGCGGCAGACGGGGACTTTTCTCTTCTTGAAAAACGAGAGCCCAGACTCAATTCGGCACCAGCACAACATCCCGATATGGTACTTTAAGTTTAAACTGGAGCATCTGAAAATCTAAGTGCACTGATAGGCCTAGTCCTGCTGTGCAATATAACACATTACACTTACTTCCATACATTAGCGTTCTCTAGCCGTGTGCTTGCAGACTTTTACACCATCCTGCACTTACAGATCAGCAGCATAGATTTATTTTACTATACAATAGAAGACCCCACACGACTAAATATCAGATATCGACGTGTTGTTGGAGGAGTGCTACCTTTTTACTCAGAGCAATATCAGCTTAATCAAATCACACTCTAGTCTGATTTACAGCAAGCATATCTCATCTTCCACCAAGAGCCAACTAGGTATTTTAAGTACAGGAGCGCCCCCTGCAGGACCACAGACACAACTTCTCCACAGATGGATTACTTCTTGAAGTATTTCAGACCCTCGGAATCAGTCTTGTCACACTGATCTGGATTTAATCCGTCCGGCGAGAGAGGTGTCAGAAGATTTTGACTTACAATCTGTGTCTTCAGTTCTGTTTACCAAGCCCGAGCAATGCTTCCAAATCATATGCATGACAAACACTAACTTGGTCTACGAAAATAGCACATGATGAATATTCTTAAGTAAATGTATCCGGGATAGCCCTTTAACCCCTTCTCCGCCAGGCCTTTAACCCTCCTCTGCCCGGCCTTTTTTTTTTGGCTATTTGGGGCAGTTCGCGCTTAGGCCCTCATTACTTTTTGTCCACATAAGCTACCCACACCAAATGCGAGTCCTTTTTTCCCCAACATCCTAGCGATTCTAGAGGTACCCAGAGTTTATGGGTTCCCCTGAAGGAGACCAAGAAATTAGCCAAAATTCGTGATTTTTTTTTTTTTTTTCAAAAAATAAAATAAAAATAAAATGGGGGTAAAGGGCTGCAGAGGAAGGCTTGTGTTATTTTCCCTGAAAATGGCATCAACAAAGGGTTTGCTGTGCTGAAATCAACATCTTCCAAGCTTTCAGGAACAGGCAGAGTTGAATTAGAAAAGCCAATTTTTCAAAACAAAATTTTGGCTTTTACTGGGACATACCCCATTTTTAAAAAAAAATTGTGCTTTCAGATTCCTTCCAGTTAGTGACAGAAATGGATGTGAAACCAATGCTGGATCCCAGAAAGCTAAACATTTCTGAAAAGTAGACAAAAGTCTGAATTCAGCAAGGGGTTATTTGTGAAGATCCTAAAAGGGTTTCCTACAGACAATAACAGATGAAATAAATAAATATGGAAATTGAGGTGAAAAAACAGCCATTTTACTCCACGTTTTACTCTGTAGCTTTGTCCTGCAATGTCAGATTTTTAAAAGCAATATACCGTTATGTCTGCTGGACTCTTCTGATTGCGGGATATATAGGGCTTGTAGGTTCATCAAGAACCCTGGGTACCCAGAGCCAATAAATGAGCTCCACCTTGCAATGGGTTTTCATTCTATGCCCGGTATACAGCAATTCATTTGCTGAAATATAAAGAGTGAAAAATAGGTATAAAGAAAACCTTTGTATTTCCAAAATGGGCACAAAATAAGGTGTTGAGAAGCAGTGGTTATTTGCTCACCAATAAATTCCGGGGTGCCCATACTAGCATGTGAATTACAGGGCATTTCTCAAATAGACGTCTTTCTTACACACTGTCTTACATTTGAAAGGAAAAAATGTAGAGAAAGACAAGGGACAATAACACTTGTTTTAATATTCTGTGTTCCCCCAAATCTCCGGTTAAAAAATGGCACCTCACTTGCTTGGGTAGGCCTAATGCTCGCGACAGGAAACGCAACATGGACACATCACATTTTTACATTGAAAACTGACATGTTTTTTGCAAAGTGCCTAGCTATAGATTTTGGCCTCTAGCTCAGCCAGCACCTAGGGAAACCTACCAAACCTGCACATTTTTTAAAACTAGACACCTAGGGGCATCCAAGATGGGGTGACTTGTGGGGCTCTCACCAGGTTCTGTTACTCAGAATTCTTTGCAAACCTCACAATGTTGCCAAAAAACATTTTTCCCCTCACATTTCGGTGACAAAGTACTGGAATCTGAGAGGAGCCAGACATTTCCTTCCACCCAGCGTTCCCCCAAATCTCCGGATAAAAATGGTACCTCACTTGTGTGGTTAGGCCTAGTGCTTGTGACAGGAAATACCCCAAAACTCTATCTGGACACATCAAAATTATCAAATACAAAACTACCTGTTTAGCGCAGGATTGCACGTGCGTTTTTGGTCCTGGGTCAGCACCCATCTAGGGAAACCTACCAAACCCAGACCTTTCTGAAAACTAGACACCCGAGGGAGTCCAGGGAGGTTTGACTTGCGTGGATCCCTCAATGTTTTCTTACTCAGAATCCACAGCAAACCTCACTTTTAGCTAAAAAAAAAAAACATTTTTCCCACATTTCTGTGTGGGATCACCGCACCGGGACACATTTCCTACCACCCAACATTCCCCTCTGTCTCCCGGTAAAAATGATACCTCACTTGTGTAGGTGGGCCAAGTGCCTGTGACAGGGAAGAGCCAAAAACATGCCGAAATTGAGGGGTAACCAAAGCGGGTCCAAAAGGGCAGTTTGAAAAAAACATTTTTAGGCTGACAAGTGCAGCAGAATTTTTATCAGTATAGATGAGACAATGTTGGGTGGTACGTAATTTGTGGATTCCTGCAGATTCCGGAAGGTTCTATCACAAAAATGTGGGGAAAATGTCTGATTTCCAGCAGAGTTGGAGGTTTGCGGGGCATTGTGGGTAAGAGAATGGTGTGGGGTGCATGTGAAGCACACCACCTTGGAATCAACCAGATATTTAGTTTTCAGATGTTTCTAGTTCTTGTAAATTTTTGTACATGGCAGTGTCCCAAAGTCTAAAAAGTGCAGCCCTCCCCATTCCAAGTGGGACGATTTTGAGAGTTACCAAGCTCTGATGGCCCACATGTAAAACTAAAACCCAAAATAATCAAATGTCCTCTTGCTTGCCGTGGGATAAGATGTTTTAGTGTGCAGGGGAGAGCTGAAAGACTGTTACCCCCTTCAATTGGGGTGGGGGCATAACCAGGCCCATACTGGTTGGTAGCCACCATCCCACTATTTTTTAAATTGTTTTTTTTATTCCCTGGCATCTAGTAGACTTTCTGCCCCCCTGGGGTGTGGATCGGGGGTAATTGCCCCATCTGCCCACTGGTGGGCCGAAAAACGTTGGCTTCATTTATTTGGGGTGGGAGTATGGCCATATCCCCACCTTCTTATTTTGAAAAAAATAAATCTTCTCTGGTGGGCTTTCTGCCCCCCCCCCCCCCCCTCGCCCTTGGGGGCAGATGGGCCTTCAAAAAATAGGCCGATCTGCCCCTGGGCTGGGGGGGAGGGGGGTCAGATATGGCCAACAGTAATGTGCCCCCATGGGGAGCGACGCTTGCCCAAGGGGCTGCCCCTCCAAACAAAACTACAGGCCTTTGAGAGGACTTCCTCAGTTAGCATCTGCAATCTTGCCTGATGGAGGGTTTCCACTTCCATTTCAGAGACTAAGTCGGAGGTAACATCTTTGACCGGAAAGAACCTGCTCAGTGTATCAGACTCTCACTCCATCACGGTCAGCCTAAAATTATGCCTAAGTCAGGTCACACGCAAACAGTACTTTCTATTGATGCTTTCTCGGATATATTTTATAAAATTCATATCTTCAGCTCTCCTTAATGTTTTTTTGACGTAATTTTGTTTATTAAGCTATGTTCTATTTTAATAAATTGGTGTGGGGGGTTTTATTGTGTTCTGTTTCATTTCAACTGTTTTAGTTTTTCTAAATGCTTTACACATTTTTCACAGTTAGCCTGGTCTTTTCCATGCCATAGCTACTAGGGATTGAGTTCAGGTTTAAATTACTGAAACTGTTGCATGGACCTAACAGGTTAATTACTTTGTTACTCCGGATGGGCTACCTTCCACCCCAATTAATAATAATACGCTTTCCTACACCCAAACTTCAAAAAAACAAGTATAGGCAACGCCAATGTGATAATGTAAGCACTTGTATGTATATGCTAGCACATTAAACCAAGACCAGGTGCAGTGAAATAAGCAGAAGTATATTGAAGGCTCCATTTTAGACCTGCTTTTGTTTTTTTGTGAAATGAGGGCCGCATGGCAAGGGAGACTTTATTGTAGTTCTTCTTTAATTTTATTGATGTAGGACGCATACCTTCGAGCTGCAAACCCTTTTTCAGAATGTGTGAGATCTTTGTGTGGCTGGACTTGGCAGTACTCGACTGAAAATGGGGCTCAGAGCTTGAGCAGTCATAATATGAACAACCATGGCTAGTCAGTAGATGGATGCAGTCTAGCAAGGAGCCAGAAGCTTTGTTCCCAGCAGTCACTCCTACCTTCCCCAGAAACACAAATTTCTCTAGCTGTCCCAAACATCCTAATGCAAAAACTCTAATGGATTTCACTGGTTCAGAGGTTCCACGCATGAGTTGGAAAATGTCTCTTTGTAAAGGCTTCTCGTATCCACTTTGTAGTAGAGATCTTTACTGTGTGGAAAATGCGGATATTGTGTGAGATACTGTGGTATCCTGTGTGCTGGCATGTCTGATTAAGGAATGCAGAGCAATGTTGGACGCTCTTTTGCCAACCAACCTTCATTTTGCAGAGAAACAAAACCAGGACTGCAATGAATGCTAAGGAGCATTCAATGTAGTCCTTTCTTTTTTCTATGCGAAACAAAGTTAGGATGATGAGGGAACCTTCATTGTATTATTGCATCATGTGACATACAAAGAAAATGTAGATGCTGTTTAAAAAATGGGGGGTGGGGGGGAAATCACCTGCTCCTCCCCCTCACACTTCAACTGCAGGGATGAGAAGCCACAAAGATTTAACAGTGGGAGGTGTAAGAAGGGGCAACAAGGAGGGGTGGTTGGTAGGAGGAAAAGAGTAAGGGAGCAACCAGAGGGAGAGCTGGAAGGAACAAAGTAATGCAGTTAAAAAAATAAATGGATACATAAGAAATAGGTCTCCCCCACAACAGTGAGGACGGGGGAAAGAACAACGAGAAGAAGGGTCTGTCAAAAGGAATAAGAAGCCGAAACACAAGGGAAAGAGTGAGGCGTGGGAAGTAGTAGCAAGAGGAAGGTGTGTCAACAAGGAACCAACAGAGGCGAGGCAGATAGGTGTAAAACAGCCTCTCATGCTGTTCAATTTGAGGCAAAAACTTGCACCCAAACGGTCAATATCATTAGATGAAATAGAACTACTTGTGAGCTGAGGCAAGATGTGATTGACACAGTCTCATTCAATGGTTGGAGGAGGCAGGTCCAAAGAGTCAATGGTTAATGGGGAAGGACCCAAAGCTGACCTTAGGTTTATTGTGAACAATAGGTCTATTTGATTCTGCACCCTCAACCCAGACCTACAAAAGATCGATTTGATACGCTGAGCTGTGGTGAGTGCAATGCAGCGGAGTCGGACATTTTAAATGCCTCCCCTTGTAGTATCAGTACTCATAATACTTCCCAGCTGACAAAGTGCAGCTGCTAGGTGGGCAGTAGGAAACCTGCAAACTAAGCGTGGCTATATCTAGCCATCCATATAAGGCGTGAGGTAAGTGGCGGGAGAGTATCACTGCAAATTAATAACTATCAAAACATCCCCAAAACGAATATTAGATTTTAAAAAATGGACACGCATTTAACAAAGCCATTGCCATTTCCATGACAAACAAACACACAAACAGACTCTGCATAGCAGAGCAGAGGGAGATTAACGCAAGAAACATCACGAGGCAGCAGCCTCCGGAGGTTGGGAGACTACCCTCGCCGGACCTGCACAGCCACATATTCCACATTCCATTCCACGCGCTGCGGTGACTTTAACACCGAAGGCTGCTTTGTGGCCAGGGCTCCGTGTTCCGCAGGCACTAGTGACCCGCGCAGCGCTCTCCTCGTGCAGCCTTAGGCCGACTCAATGGCGCCCTTAGACACTAGGAGGAACCAATGTTAAACTCAATGTATTTCTTAACAAAAAGTTTCTCTGAATATTAACTTTTCAACGGTTACCATTTCGTAAATAAAATGTAAATTAAGTTTATTTGTTCGTGAATGTGGGTGGCAAGGAAACTATGTACGGTCACGAAACATGCCCTGGCTAAGGTTAGTGTTAGAATTAAGTGGATGAACTTTTGATTATTAAGCATGATAAACGTTTAAATAATCTTCTTACCGAAAAACAGAGGCAACTATTGGAAACTTTATATTATTCAAAGAAATGTTTTGCTAATTAATAAATTGTGTTCAAAATGGGGGGCTGCTAGTGTTAAAGTTTCTCGTTTATGCTGCGACTCAAATAACAGGCAGTACCGAGATCGAGAGAGAGCAGAAGTTGAGGAGTTTTCTGAAATCACCGATATACCATTAATGGAACATTTGATGAACTAATAATCTCGTCACTATCAAACTCTTCATTCATTTATAACGGAGTTCCATGTTAAGTCTTCTAAAGCAATACTAATGCTGACAAGGTAGCTCAGCAAATTAAGTACTCACTGCTGACATCTGTAGTGAACTGCAGGTCACAACTTCGAATCCATTCTGAGCCAACTCAGCTACTGATCCTCTCGAGGTCAATAAATCAAATGGTGTGAAAACGAGTTATGGCCGAGAGTGGTCAGCACTTAGTTACTTGATGTAACTCACTCGATGATATACAGGTCACATAGGAAGACCGTGATATGCATCTGGAAGCTTGCCACTACCATTGTGCACTTCTCGGTCTCTTTCCAAGAGTAAGCACAGACACAAGGTGACAGCGACTAGATAGGTGCACCACTCTAATCCTCATGGACAACACCCAAGATTTCCACCCAGGCCACACTACAAACCTACACTCAACCAGCTAACTACAACAAGATTTGGCAAAGCCACCAGGTATCGGCTCTAAAAGGATAAGCTGCATGCGTGCCTGGAAATCTTACATTGGGCTTTCTTTTAAAGAACACCCATTCCAAGATGGCCACTGATACGCACGCATTGTGTCCTATCCACATACATGGAATATGGTAAATTTAGAACTATAAATAACAATGTAAAAAATAAAAAAAAAATAAAAAAAAGATAAAAGATAAAGAAAAAGGGTGCCTAAAGCATAAACATTGGATCTAGCAGTGCAGCAATGCTTTACAGCTGGCAGGCCCTTGTTAAAAAATAAATACATCACATGGAGCTGAGTTGGGAAGCGTCGAAAAGCGTGGGAGGGAGAAATGAATGGAATTTGTGAGAAGAAGAAAAAGCAGGAGGAGAGAGCAAGGAAACCAATGGAGTGCTCAATACCTGAATATAAAATAAAAAAAAAAGAGAGACTCCTCAAGAATGTAGCGGAAGGAGACAACGTATCCAATCAGACCACTGTGAAACTGAAATATTCCTGGGTGATAAAAACACCAGAACATGGAAGAAAGCCACCGAATCAAGAGCAGACAACTGAGAAACTATACAGCCATCTAATCATGAGCAAGGGGCAAAGCCCACCCTACAGGATAACGGCTTATAAAGAAACCGAGCATCGGGTGTGCGCGATTACTGAAACTAATTTCAATCAAAGAAACATTTTAATGAGAAAGCTGTTTTTTAAAATTCATTCTGAGTTTTAACATACTGCGTGGTAGGCTCAAATGAGATTGAACACTTGCTGTGTATGTCAAATAGAATGTTGTTTTATCTTGTGTTAATTTGTTATAGTAACAGTTGCCAATAAATAGATGTAAATACAATTTTAAACGTTCATTTTAACCCAGCACGAATAAAACAATAGTTAAGGCACATTAACACTTCGAATTAATTGTGTATTAAATATTTAAATAATTTTAAAACATTTTAAAAAGCTCACCCTCACTAATATTTTCATTTAATATTAGCTGAAGTTTGTCAAAATTATATTTAATTTCAAAGTTAATAAACGTTTGTTTAGTTATGTTTAGTATTAACTTTCAAAATACATTTATGTATTTTTGTAACATAAATGTGAATATGTACACACTCACCAGTGCCCATTGTTTTATTAAGAATTTATTAAAGAGTGGAAACAAACCCTAAACATTCTAATTCCAATCAGTGCCCATTTCTAGCTGCACTTTGAAGAATACAGCTTTTTCAAGTTAGCTGCCCCCAAACAAACATGTAATATAAAATACATAACATGTACCATATTTCTTATTGTCCAATATTGTCATCTTGGGGTTCTGGTGACATTTGCAAAACAGGTCACCAGAACTCCTCAATGGCAATATTGGACCATAATAAACAATACCCTGTCACTTTCTAACTTATTTAACATTGGTTCAACATTAGCTCCTCTGGAGTACAGGTGCACCTGTTTCATCATCTTTGGGGATGGAGCAACTTTAGAAATGTTGTCTGTAATTAGCAAAGATCTTCCACATTTGCGAGTGTGGGCATTAACATATTCCTCCCTAAACACCTCCAATTTAATAGTAAGTGGTGCCCATTTTCCATCTACTCCCCTTGTTCCTCCCACATTTCCAACTAAAATGTATACTTGTGAGCAGAAATATATGCACAGAAAAGGTGGGAAAGGAAGTGGTGAAGGTCACATGACAGGTTTGTGAATAGCACATTGTAATAAATAGCAGTGCTACTGCAGTTCTATTTTACGGAGTACAAAATGCAGTTTGTGACAAGGCCCTCAAGTGTGTAAACATACAGAGGTGGGTAACGAACACAATCATAAGTGACTGGGAAGAAATACGTTATTATACTGTATTGCTGTATCCCTCTACAAGACTCCATCAATAACTGCTCAGGAGAAAAATACTATAAAGGGCTCAATTACTTCAATTGTCAGATAACTACATTTTCTGCCTCATTTCACAACACAACAAACACCCCATATCTGTCTTTTTTAGCCCTTAATCGGTGCAGTAAACTACTTACACACTGGTCTGTTGATTCAGCTACACCTTTTGGAAAAAAATAAATAGATAAAACACTAAAGTGGTAATAGAATATTCATCTAACAAATCAAAAAACAGAAACTCTATACCGTAAGTAATCAGCCAAAAAACAATGAATCATCAAATTATTTCAATTGTCACTAGGTACCTAGACATCAAATGTATCAACAACTAAATACACGGATTATAATTTAGTCAATTTGGAAGATAAACAGAAAATATAATCTTTAATTCATAACCAAACAGACATATTTTCAAATAAAGAATGGCAGGACAGGGCTTACAATGGGGGAGCACAGTTTAATGACCACCTTGGGGAAGATCATGGTGGAACACCCCGTTGAGCAGTGGATGACAGGCCCCTTTTGGGCACTGAGTGATGCTTTTCACTCAAGCCTTGATCCATGTGCACCACTCGGGCACAGGCTGATATGCAGTTCAGGGGAAAGGGACTTTGTGCAGCAAGAAGCACCTGTGACTATAAAATGTGGACCAACCGTGATGTATAGTAGGAAAGGCCACATTTATGTGCAGTAGATGGGCAAATGGTAATGTTAATGAGGTATCAAGTTGGCCCATGGCAGGTATGAGCATTATTTGTTGTGTTGCTTTTACTATATTATAGTTTATTATAAAAGCAGTACTATATCAGGATGGAAGAAGGAAATCGTTTGGTCGTCTTCCAAAACTTTGGCTGTGGCTTACTCAAAGAATGGCATTTTCACTAACAAATTTGAGCAAATTTTTTAGACAGACACCAACCTATTTGTGAGTAGACACCTTATTTCAGAGGGCATGTTTTGTGGAGCCCACAAGAAAGATCACAGACTACATTCAGAGGCACAAAAAAGACACATACAAACATTTATGCATGGCAGCACAGCTTTAAGTGTGACACCCTTAGGCAATCCTGGGTTTTTAGTTGCCTACATTTAAGATGCCTAAATCATCAGGCCTACACCTAAAAAAGCCAACAGAAAACTACAGATGGTGCTACTATGTTGGTCTGTAGATGTGTTTTGGAAGCAGAACCTTCCTGATGGCTCCCCTTCTCCACCGTACAGCAGTGATGGGAGAACTGCTCAGATGCAGAGTAATCCAATTTTCCGGGGAGAACCAGACTTGCTCAGAATTTGTTGGACTGTGTGATGAAGGTTGTCTCCCAGGTTTGAATGTGATATAAGTTGGTAATGATAATTTGAAGAGAATCAATGATATGGACCCTTGTTGGTTATAGCAAGACACACTTGGACTTACTAAAGAGGAGAGGCCATTGCAGGAACTTACCTCTGGACTAGCAGGGAGAAGGCACACTAGAATGATGGGTAGGGACCTTGTTCTGGGATTCCTTGCTTCGAAGTAGGTAAGACTCTCAGATGAACTTCTTACTTCCATTGGTTGCTCTGCTCCCCGTATCCCTCTAGCCCCTAGCACCTCCTTAATCACTTTCGACAAGTGAGAAATACTTAGGTGTATTTACACTTCGTGGAAGATGCACTCTATCCCTCATTTTATTAAGCTAAATCTTTGATCAGCACAAGGCTAATGAAACACACTTATGCGGAGAACATTACTCCCACAATATATATATTATATATATATATATATATATATATATATATATATATATATATATATATACACATACATATACACATACACACTACTGACTCCATATTCACTCCAGATTCACACAGCAGTGCCTGCTGATTGCACAACACAAGACTGGATGAATCTTCTATATAGTGCCTGGAATTTGAAATACCCTCTTGCTGGGTGTTGAAGCACACATTCTCTAGATGACGTATAGTCTATGACTTACTCTCTAAATGGCCTTTTAGAGTTTTAGGATTCTTCTTTTTACCGATTACCTTTCACAGTTTCTCTTTTTAAACATGTGGATGTGTTATGCACAACTTAATGTAGAAAGAAAATGAATATGATAAGAATAGTGACCAACACTATGGCCTATAGCAAACTACTTTGCAGATTTAATGAGAAATAACCACTTCAGAAAACTTTTGAAGACCTGGTTAGGCCTTGCTCAACAGCACAGCTGTCGGCTGACATAATGTGATAAAAAGGGTTTTCAGGAATACTGCAGAGCGTGACTGACTCTGCCTGTATGTTGTTTCACTTCAGTACATATGATGGTTTGGCAAAACCTTTGTGCATCCACTGAAAGTGTTTTTTCCTCCTTCAACCATTTTTTGATACTGTGCTTATCAAGCTGTACAAGCCAGCGGTAATGTGTGTGGCTCTTTATTAAGTTAATTTGTTGTGTTACATTGGGATGGAGCATGCCCTTTAGATCACACATGCCACTGCAATGCTATCACACCACACCTCCTAGATGATTATAGTGCTTGTTCTTCTCTGGCAGCATCGCAGATTGTAGGAGTGCAGCGAGGAGGATTTTTTGTTGCACCATTGGAGCGCCAGTACCATCCTTCCCCATCACCAACTTCAGAGATACCTTAATGTGGCACTCCTTGGAGATTTTTTTTTATTTTTTTTAATTCCCGGTTTAAAGATTTATGGGCTAGAGCGATGTGCGTGTAGAGACTTCAAGCTCCTCTGCTCCAGTTTGCTTCAGCATCTCTAAATTCATGCCACTATTCCTGAACCCTAAAAATGCCTTACTACCTCTTAAGGCTAGCCTTCCCTGAACCCTATAAACTCGTTACGATCCCTTAACACCACACATCACTGAACCCTAAAACCGCATACTTCCCTTTAACTGAAACCTAAAAAAAAAACCTCACTCCCCCTTAAAGCCACACAGTCGCTGAATCCCGAAAATATGCCCACAAATTGGACAAAACTGAAAGCCACGGCCTTTCAGCTAAAACTGTCAACTGAGCAAAATGCCTTGGGTTCAAACTATACCTTAACCTGTGCAAAGAGACCTACTCTGTAATTTTGAGCCATTCCTCCCACAGAAGATGGCCACTCAAGCCCTAGTTAAGGATTATTCTGCTGACAGGTGCTCCATGATCACCCCTAACACCTCTTAAAGTGGTTCTGTAAGCAGTACCCACAATGTCACCAAAAGAAAAAGATTTGACTTAGCATCCCTAGAACGATTTTTCCTTGATATTTTCCTACCTTTTTCCCCCCAGAATTGGCAACGAGAATAGAGAAGGTTTTAAATTGATAAACGTGTGCATACAATGCAAGCAAATAGCATTTTGGGATACCTGTGTTAGTACATAAAAAGCCAAAAGGTATTTGCTTGTCCAATACTCGTTTTTTTAGCTGTTTTCATGTTCTGACCTATTAAATTAATGAAAAGTAATTTGTTTAGTGCTGCACAGACCTTGAAAGGCACACTCACACTTAGGGGGACGTGTGGCAGCGAGCGGACTGAGTGTCTGGAAAATTAGAAAAGGGAATTGATAGGAGAAGTGAAGAGACCGGTCTTAAAAAGCTCGCGAAAACAGGATGGTTTGCCAGAGTGAGGACGCGATTCAGAAGAAAGCTTTAGATTTTTGCAGCCAGATGATAGAAGACTCTTCATCCGTGCCTGGTTCAACACATATATAGAAATGTCCTGTTCGTGAGCAAAGGTTTCTAGCTGAAATATAACTTTAAAAAAACATTGAAAAAGGGCGGGTTAATAATATGGATGGCTTTGTAAAAAAAGATGCACATACGCTTGAAGAGTGTTTTGTTATGAATAAGGTGCCAAAGAAGATTGAAAAGACGTCCCGAAATACAGTCCTGAAAGGAGTAGTACTACTCTTTTGTCCATGTTCTATTCTGGGTTACTTGCAGCTGGTTAATCAGGTATTTGAGGAGACCGAGATCATCCAAATACCTAGAATCAACGCAGAATGAGATCGTTGACTGAGTAGTTGTTTTCATGTGTTCTTTTGGAAGAAGAGAGAAAATCTTGAGAAGAGTTTTTGGCACCAGAACCAAGTTGCAGAAGAGATGCCAGTTTGTTGCTTATGATCATTAAGATCCACACGATCCTTGTCAAGAATGACACATATTTCTGACAGTTTGCAGGATTAGGGATATTACCAAATGGGTGGGCCACGCGATTTGTAGCCCAGGGGTTTTGGCTCCCCATAAGGCAAGAATTTTGTTTTTTTCTGTTAAGTGCCAGATTACTGGATTTCATCCAAGTTAGCAGGGTGACTGCATACTATTGCAAAGCTTGGTTGCGATGTTGAGGTGTTTTCAATGAGCCTCAAGGTAGGCTGAGGGGTGTTAGCGCAGCAGTAAAACTTAAAAACAAACAACTCACTCACATTTAAACGACCTAATCAGAATGGCCAAAGGGCTCGTCACATAAATATACCTTACAAGGAAGATTTTTCAAAGATAAACAGAGAGGAAACAGAAATGCTGCAGAGAGGTGGTGAAGAACTACAGTGGAGTTTTTTCTGCTTCAAATACCATGCACAGGTCGTCCAAGGCAGCCACCAGCACAGATTCCATCCAATGAGCAAGGCAGAAGCCAACCTATTCCAGGTCCCAGACACTGCGCTGTTGACAGAGGGTGAGATTTGTGGCTTTATGGCCGATTTAAGAATCTCAGTGGGAAACTTTGAGCGATATGGGTTAACAGGCTGAAGAGTTGGATTCATTTTAGGCTTTCAGAAAAGGGGCTGTGACTGTTGAATTGCTCCAAGAACGAGAGACTGGGACAGTATGAGGCACAATACTGCACATTTCAGTGAGAGAGAGGGCAATGATGTGAACTGCAACCTTGACAACTCTGGGAGGACGGTTGAGAAGACAGCCAGGGGTATTAGATCTCAGTTTGGGATACCTGATCTCTGGTGTTCATGAAGTAAAGAATTAAAGGGTTGGAAGAGAGTAAAAAGAAACAACATTTAGACCTGTGTAGAGGAGACTAGTCAACAATACCTGTAGTTTTTCAATCTTCACAAAGATTAAATCTAACATCTCTTCAAAGAGTCCTGACAGAGAACCAGCAACCTTGCACCAACAAGGAGTATTAGAATTATTTGTTTTATTACCTTTGATCTGATGTAACGTGCATGGTGCATGGTCTAGGTCGGTGCAACCTATCTAGCTACTTGTAGGCTCTTTGAGCTGAATTACTGTTGGGGCGCATTAGATGACCTCACTGTTGACACCTCACTGCTGGGGAAGTTCCTTGCTGGCTTAGAACCATGTGTTCATTCAGCATAGGGGAGCAAGGACATACTGCAGACCACAAGCAACTAAAAATGAAATAATAGAAAGAGAAGGTTACAGGAAACAGTGAAGCACAGAAATTAAAAGGCTATAGGGAGAAGTGCCTGGGGACTGCTGTAGGACTAGGAGCAAATACAGATCAGAACGGGGAATGTAAATTGGGTCAGAGTTGTCGAAGAATGCTGTTCAGGGGCGTCATTTCCTCTCACCCCTGACCCCTGTGTATAAAAGAACAAAATAAAATCAGTGAACAGAATTGCCAATTATGAAGATACATTTTACTAGTGAGGAAGCTGCAGCAGTGAACTTCTAATGTTCTAAAACTCTGTCTGGGAAGTGCTACACTTGTATCGTTGTGCTATCGATAATGTTTCTATAAAAACCGTATCTCCTTTTTCTCACTATATTTTTACATTTTATTTTATTTCTTTTTCCAAGAACCCAAAATAATTTATTTTACTGTGACATGTTATAGCAAAATAAAGAAACACAGGTACGACAGTGCAGTTGTAAGGCAAAACAAAGGGAGAAATCCTGTAAAATGCTCTATTCAGTCTACTTAGTAGTACACTAAACTGGGGCTATTGCAGATACTGCTTCATACTCCATGCCCATCAGTTGGAGTTTAGACAATGAACAGGTACCAAAACCACTTGGGCAGACACTGGAGAGTAACTACTGTGCACTGCAAATGCAGATATGGAGGCTGCACTTGTTCCACTTGAACTTCCGGCAGCCTGCAATGTCAGGAACCTTGATTCATGTATCCTAAGAATGGGCAGGAGTGAATGGATCCTTAGGGATTGTGGTCAACAGGAGCAGTGTTACTGGCATCTTCCATTCATATGACAGCAGGTATCCCGGGCTCTTCGTTCTCACCACCACCTCTTCCACCGACCCAGCTGTTGGAGCAATGACAGGTGCACTCCCAGATGTATGCAGACAACACCCAGATTATTTTTCCTCTGTAGTATATCCTGGGAAAGATCACTCAAAACATCGCAAAATGCCATGACAATGTCTATATGTGAAGGAAAAGTTCCTCTAATAATATGGAACAAAAGGAGAGAGTTTAGTGCGGAGGGTGATGTCGTACGGATTAATTCGTTCTGCTTTACCCTTTAATATACATAACATATGGTGATGATTTTTGATACAGTACCCATTTTTGATACAGCACTCAAGACCAAGTTGATGATTATGGAAGTCAACCTTCAATCTTGCATGATTTGGAAAATGCTCCGACATCTTTAGTTCAGCACAGGGTGAATGAAGCTCGAGCCCTGGAAATCTAACACATTATTGTTGATAGAAAAAAATAGGAATGCTGTATAAGGGACACTTCTTCACATCCAGGTCACCTCTTGCACCCTTGGACAGGTTTTTCAATGTTCTTTGTTTACTTAGTGCACAGGGATAACAGAAAAGCATCAGTGTAGCGATATACAGGAACTCCCTAATAAATCTTCATGAACCTCCCTCTCCAGCAACTGTACACCTACAGAGCCCTAGATTGTGTGAAGCCCTCAACCTCACCTCAGGAACAGTTTTCACCTTCCATATGATACAAATCATGACACACCCTTTGATGAGACTGCTCAGATCAACTAAACCACAAAAAACAATTTTTAAAACCATTACCCAAGGAGACTGGCACTTTATAAGCTCACATACTCAGGTAAACCAATCGTATCTACAGCTACTGCACACGTCTTCACCACCATTACCTTCTTAGAAAACTTCTATGCTCTCTACAGACAGTGAGTGACCTCTTCAGATACCACAACCCTTTTATCCAGCATGGAAGGCCTTTCTCCTTCAAATGATCCAGGTAGGCAGCAGCTGTACTGGTGGGTCTAGAATATTCTCCTAGCCAATCTCAGACCTTTTGTTTTCGTTTTCCCCACAAGACTTATTCCCAGAAATGTCCAACTAAGGACTTAAGGCAGGTATCTGGCTGCTGCATTTTTGCTTCAATGGCTCACTAGAATAAACTTTATTTTCAGGGTTCAATTGTAAATTGCTTCTGCCCACTTATAGTGGATTTTTCAGTAAGGGAGGCAGAAGGTCTCTTATGTTGTGAATCGGGCTTTGAGGCATTATTGCTTTATCTTTCCAAGAGTAGCACCAGTGAGTTATTTTTTGAAAAACTGTTATTTCTTCCATTTCCTTGTGTGCTACCCTCCTCCCTCCTAGGCCTACTGCCCCAGTCAACCAAGTCACTACCTGCAAGGTGAAGCCTCCAGCTCAGCCAGGTATGGTGCGCCAGTTGTTACTAAAGAGACTGTTTACTTTGTTGCAAGGTGTGGTAGCAGCTCACGGTCACTAAGTTTGCATGTTCCTTCGAAGCGCGGACAGACAGATCAGTTGTTACTGCATTCTCAAGGAAATAAGCACGCAAAACGCTAGGGTGCAACACTATATTGCTGAAAGGCATGAGAGGGAATATTAGGGTTGGGAGTGGACGGAAGAAAAACTAACTCATCAATGTAAAGTTTAAAGCAGTCAGAGTGGTACTGAAAATGATTTTCAGTGCTACGATGCAGCCAATAGGCCTATGGGTGTAATAAAATACATTAGAGAAAAGACTTTAGCACAGGCCTGGGTCTGTATTGTGGGAAGAAATGTTATATTGCAATTGTGATTGCTTTTATATAGGTCTTACTACCTTTGATGAGGTGTTGAAGAGCTTTATGCAGTGCAGCACGCTGGTCAGGAACCCAAGCTTAGTGCTTAGCCCAAGACTATTGGTTACTGTTAGTCATTGGGATTAGTCTTGTCTACTCAAGTAAACCATTCCCTGCAGTCAGACCCGTTTCTTTATGGTGGACTAAGTTAATAGGGCTTAGTTGTGATCTTTAGTAGGGGGTATGTCAGCCCATGAACATGGTTGGCGGGATTAATGGATGAGCTAGAGTAGATTAGGTATTGTTAGGTTGCATAGGAATTATTTTTAGAGGAAGGAAGATAGATTGATATTTTGTAAACGAATTGTGGGCAATTTGTAGAAATACAATAAGGCAAACTTGCAGGTATCAGAGCAGATTGTGCTCAGAGACAAGAGGCATGCAGAGGATGGAAGGGAAGGAGAGGGAATTTTTTTAAAAGAAAATTAAAAAAGGAGAGTTGACAATCAGAAGTTTGGATTAAGTGTCAGTCTTTCATGCCCGATTTAAGGAATGTATAGAATATGTTCAAGACCGCATGTAGTTTGAGAACACCAGAATGTAGACAAGCAACAGTATTTACTTGTGAAGATTGTGCTAGGTTAGGTATTTTGATAGGCAGTAGGATCAGGTAAACCATCTCTCCACTGCTCACCTATTACTAGACCACCAATCCAGCCAGGCCGGTGATCACCTCAAGGGTTGAAATGAAAAGTAATGGCTGAATGCATAGGTTGCGAAATATCAACAGCATTAGGCTGCACTCCGAGGAAGCAGTAACTTCAATATCATAGTGTGAGGAAATACATAGGCAAATAATGTACACATTGAAGATTCTGCGAATGCTACAATGGACGTGGCCTGGTGTTCATCCTCAGGTTTGGCTGACAGTGTTAATTACAAAGCAGAGTGGGGTCCATTTGAAGGCCTCTGGGTGGCACTAGCACAAAATGGAAGGATACTCAGCCGTTGTCTGCTATAAGAGCAGAGTGAAGGACAGCATTCTATAGTTGCAACACTAATATTTAAGAAGAAATGTAATGTTAAAAAAAAATAATAAATAAAAACATGCTTGCCAAGCAAGAATGACTGGACAGGCAGCACCAGTAGGAGTTGAGGTCTGTAGAAGGCATCGCCTTTTTTGACTTTTCATTATCTTTCATGTTTGACCTTCTTTTCTCCCTCTTTAATGGTATTATTAAGTCTTCTCTCCTCCGAGAAGAAACCATTCACAAACAAAATAAGCATTGGCAAAGCCAAAAGATCACGAGCCAACAGCAGACCTATTAGCTTTGCCAACACTCGTTTTTCCAGTTCCTGTGCAGTTTGCTAGCAATTTTCCTGGTATGCTTTTTTTAATCAGCACTTTCAACCACTTTGATAAGCAGTAGTAGTGATAAATGCATTTGTTGGTAAGTAAAAACTATTACAAAAAAAATGACAAGAACATTGTTTTTTTTGTATTTTATTTTGTATTTATTTACCAAGAAAGGCATTTTATTACCACTTAAATAAACTCCCTCCGGTTCAGTGGAATGTGGCATTAATATCAGTTTAGAGAAGAGAAATGAAAAAGTTTTAACAATTGCATCCTCATGGCAGGAGGTTGTTTGTGTACTGTGGAAAGAGGCAAATCATGAAGTGCCAACCCTGTCTCCACACGGTCAATTTGGCTCTCGAGGAGGAGTGCAGAAGGATTATTTAGCCTCTGTCCTAACTGGGAGGCATTACGCTGTTCTTGCTGTAAGTAAAAACTTCTCATGCAATTCAGACCTGCAAAGATGTTATTCTCACAAAGCCCCATAACTGAAGGGGGGGGGTTATCATCAGGTGGATTTCAGCATGTTCACAAAAGCATAACCATGTGGACAATACTGTTTTCCAATGCACACCATACATCCTCCTACATCAGAATGCATGCAGAACCTGGAACATACACTTGCCAGTTCCAAAATATCCAGATAGGGCACCCACTAGGACCAGCCTTCACCAGCTACCCAACAGGCAATGAGTAAACGCACCGAATGAGAAGCCATGGGACAACCTGGTACAGTCCTCGGACCTCACCCTTCACACCCAAAACTCGCTAATGCTGGCACACTCATGGAACCGAGGATCACTCTACTGACCACAAATCTGCACAAACTCAATCTTCCGGTTTGTGATGGAAAGCTCAGACTATTTCTAAAGCCATTCCCAGTTTACTGAACACATTGCAGAACCATAAGAATGGCAGATGGCGTACTACATAAATTACAGATTGTAATAAGTAAATATAAGCAGTTCTTGGTTTCTCCAGTATCAGAAATGCTCGGCCTCTATACTCACTAGAATTTGAGACACACTCCTTTTGTCAGAGGCAGAGTGCAACCCCAGAGGTTCTCACTGGGACTAGCAGGCCTCTCTGGGTGCTTGGCTCATTCTCCTAGCAAAAGAAGGCCTTGAACATGGTGTGCAGAGCAACAGCTGTTATTTCACGCCTTTTTCCTGCTTGTTCTGCTGAAATATCGCTACTTTACCCAACACTTCACTGACAAGATTCTCGTCCTATGTTTAATCTTAATGGTACCTATTTAGAGGGTTTAAGTGTCCCTGCCCCCATGGCTTCTAAATGTGATTTATGCCCTTAAGTTCCACTTGCATAGCACCACATTCCTCTCATTGCCCTAAATGTACCTCTTGATGGATACAGATCCCATTTGAGAGCTAGAAGTAACCAGCATGCAATACGTTTTATCCCCATTGACATAAATCACCATTTTTGGGCCAAAACTCCCTTACACGGATGATAGCTGGGGTAGGTCATAATGTAACTCCTGATCCCGAGCAGATAGGCACAAGCACTGTTGAGCCAAAGTTTGACCACTTACAGCTGTGATTAGGTGCCAAGAAACAGCTCAAATGCCAGAAAACGTGCATGAACTTGTGTTGCAATCAGCACATGGCCCTGCATCACATAATGTGAAGTCTGCTTCCACGCCTTCTGATGCTTCGGCGTCCCACTTCTACCACAAAAGGTGGCTTCAGGCATGGCCAACAAATTTGTCAAAGATTATGACCAACATTACTGCACAATCACACCCTGTGGTTCACAAGTTGGTAGCCTAAAACATGAGCAAGAACTGACGTTTTTTTGCCCAATGGAAAAACTGGTATTCAAGTCAAACATTTTAGATGACAACCCAAAAGTGTATGCTGGAAATTATAAATAAAAACTATCCATGCAGTGAAGCCGAAATGACTTTTAGGAGCAGAAAATACTCCGGATCGATTAACAATACCAGAGCTGAAGAAATGCACGGCTTTTTAATTTTCGTTGACCGCAAAACAAAAAAAAAAAAAAAAAAAAAAAAACACACAAAACACATTTTACGGCGTTCCTCGCTTTGCTCTTAGCAGGTGTCTCAAAATTTACGAAACAAACATTTGCAATGATAAGGGTTAGCAGAACAAACGCCCATGTCTCTCCTTTCAATTTGTTAGTTTTGGTCTTCAAGTCAACAGAGGCGCGAACCCGCCGCAGTTTACAGGAGCAAAGTGCAGACATCGCTTTCACAATGAGACCTCTGCATACGTGCAAACATGTCAGCAGGCGACTGCAGTTCAACGTCCTCAAATCTTTTCACAAAGTATCGAGGGAATGACCCGCTCACAACATAAGACTGTTTCAAACAGCAAGCTCGCGAATTCCCACCCGTATGCGTAAGCCTCACCGATGGGGAGCAAGGGGTAATGAACATGCCAGCCTATCTTAGTTTGTCCCTGGGGACTCCATAACAAACAAACATTGGCAACATTAATCATCTTGACTTCTGTAATGGCAAAGCATAACAAAACAAAAAATAATGATCAAAACAAACAAAAAATAACACCACAAGAACAGCATGGACAGCTGACGTGTGGCCTTTCCCAAACGGAAGGGGACAGGACGTGCAATAGTAGCAACGGAACTTAACCTTCCACAGCAAATACCTACAGACAAAGGGGTGAAGTTACGAAGGGCACAGTCAATGCCAATTAGCCTATGCATTATTTTTGCCAAGGTCTGGCCCGGAAGACATCGGAAAGAATAAACCACGTTCTAATAAAGGTGATGCAGCTTTCTTGAATATGTAGCCGTACTTTAAGTGGGCTGAAAAATGGGGATCCCTAAACAGGTGTGGCCAGAGAGAAGTAACTAAGATAAGCAGTGTGCCCTTTCTAACTAAGGGTCTGTGCTCAGGAACCTCCGACAATACTGGAAAAGCTAGGGAATCTAATAGTGTGGGTCTAAGTAGACATAATTAGACTAGAATATGTTAGAAGAGACGAGGACTCAGAGGGTGACTTACAGAATGGAGGCAATTTACACAGCCTTGTTACAGACACCATGCAGTGCTCCCTTCAAAAAAATGTTATACTGCAGCACATGGTACTATAAACCGGATAGCCTAAGGGCCTATCCCTAGATATTCACCAGATTTCTCATCTTGGTCATCCTCCAGATTCAAGTGCTGCTCTTGGTCTTTGGCTCCTACTCCCTGTCCTCCTAGCTCTGGTCTTCTTAGACCTCGTCCTTCTGGTTGTCTTGGCACAGTATTCCTGCGCCGCTCTCAGCCTTGGCCCTCTATTTACTGTTTCTCCTCATCACCCTGGCCCTCTTGGTTGTGATCTCCTGCAGTCTTATTTTAGAGTCTTCTTTTAAAGCCTCCTGGCCCTCGTACTATCCCTAACCCTTCTAAACTGCTTCTGTTTCCGCTCTATTTGGCCCTCTTGGCCCTAATCCTCCTGAACCAAGTCCCCCTGGTCCTAGTCCACCTGGCTTTCCTAGAGCTGGTGCCCTTGGATCTGCTCCTGGTACACTTGGTGCTTCTGGTCACGGTCCCTGAATCTTGCCCTCGTGGTATCCTTCATTCTGGTCCTTCAGTCCCTGATCTTCTTGATCACCCTGGTCTTGCTTGTCTTCCTGATCTTCTTGGTCATTCTAGTACCCGTAGTGGTCCTAAACCTCTTGTCCCACCAGGTAAATTCTGTATCGCCTCTTAGCCTATCACCTCAGTCTGTTTTTTCTTTATTATCTTTAACATTTCTGGAGCGACAGAAAAAGAGCTCAGCAGTGCTATGCTTTGACAGGACCTCCTCACTGAAAACATTGTGATTCAGGTACATGCTGCACAGATATACATATGAATCCACCAAGTTTCAGGATATAACAGGTTGTACCCGAATTGTAGTAGCTATGAATTTGCTAGACAGATTTAAGTGTGTAATTTGTGGTTGTAGGTACTGAGAATCATAAAACAGCATGGAGGGTTAGTGTGCCTGCTTCAGAACATAGTGTGTAACATTTAGGTCACAGATTTGTGGTTAATGTAAGATAGTGGAACGAAATAATGATCTTGCTGCAGACATCCTAGTATCTGCAGGTCATTTGAGAATCCTGGGAAAAGGAGGAAAAAAAAAAAAAATATATCACTTAGACACGCAGCTGCTTTAAACTAGATCCATGGACCCTGTACGTTTTTTGTTTGAAACATTGAAGGCTTAAATCTTGTCTTATTCAATTTTTATACAATGGGGCCAATTGCCCAATACTAATCACTTAATAAGCACCAGAGAATGCAGTTCATGTTGTGCATTATGTAAATGGTTTTGATGAATGTTCACAGACATATGTGGCAGTCCTATATGCAGGCTTCTTACATACCGAATGTAAAAATGCTACAGCATCTGTGATATCTTATCTCTTGGCAACTTGTGAAGTGACATGATGAGCGCATCTTGTTTCCACTGCTGGAGAATGAGTTAGGCTCCAGCTGTACTCGGTATGAGGCCCAACTTCTGATAGCTAGGACAAAACTCAGACAAAGGGAGTTGATCATCTGTTAAGCAGGGCATCCCCTTCCCTTGGGCAGGTCAGCTAAGCACACAGTGAATGTGCATTGGCACAGACACAGGGACGGGAGTGTTCGCTAGAAATAGAAGAGATCAGTGGCGTAGCGTGGGGAGTGCAGGGGGGGCCGGCCGCACTGGGCGCAACATCTGGGGGGGGGGGGGGGGGGGAGAGACTCGAGTGCTAAAATCCACGGGTTAGGGGGCGCAAATTACTTGCCTTGCCCCGGGTGCTGACAACCCACGCTATGCCACTGGAAGAGATTCCAGATCTGGCTCAAGAATAGCTGCTGGATCTCAAATTTAACCATATTCCAGTCTTTAACAGCACTGAATGTCTCATGAACAGCTACTGATCATGTGTAGTAGCAGAGTTAACGTCCCTAACACAAGGAACAGCTAAGGGGCAGGAAACAAGCAGATGCAATTAGCACTAGCAGGTAGGTGGCAAGACATTTAGGCTCACGTGCACAAATAGGATCAGTGTGTGCATCATCAGAAGCCTGAATACGTACCCGGAACTTAGAGTTGCCAACTTCCAAATTTCTTAGAAGTGCAGGAGAAGGTGCCGTTCAGGCACAATCTTTTACATTAGAGGTAACATGAAAAATGGCGACATCCCAGAAGTACCATTACATGATAGGCAGCCTTTTAAGGAAGGCGCGTGCAGGAAGTAAAATCATTTGTTTTATCTAGTGCCCTGTGTTAAATGAATTATATTGTGCATCCTATGCTCATTTTGCTTATACCAACAGACTAGATGCCAAATATTGGTTCAGAAGGAAGATTGTTCCACCTTACTGTGTGATTTAGATGTCTTTTTCCACTCTGGATCTCGCTCCCCTGATCTTGATGAAGATTTGAAAAGGTCTGAAAGCTTTCCTCTTTCTGCTCACGTAATGGCTAATCCCTTGCTGTCAACCATCCTGGTTGGGAATTGGAACGTTCTCCAGATTCTATGGTAAACCCTTGTTCATGCATGTCAGAAGCCCCCCCCCCCCCCCCCGGATACAGCAAGTGTCCTCTAATGCCCTTCACTGTTGAAATTCAAGGCTGCATAATGTTGCTGCTGTATCCAGCACAATCTTTGCACATGGCCTAATGTGCCACAGAAAGGGATAAGGATGAATATTTGTTACTTAAAACAATGACTGAGAACAAAAGCTATAATAAGACAACTATAACCAGTTCTGTCTTCTCATGGTAGCTTCAACTCTGTTCAATAGAGGTTTACCGCATACCTTGTTAATCACTCCTACTCTAAATCATGGGCTACTATTTTCGCCCCTCCCATTCTGCAGTCCAGTGATTGAAGGCCTAGATACTCTGATGTGTTCACACCACCACAGGACCCCACCTGCTGGTGTCATTTCCTCCTCTTGAATAGTTCTGCAATTCTACACCTCTGGTCTGCAACTAGTGCTTCTCTTTTACTAACTAAATGCACTCTGGCATCTCAGCCTTTCCACCTTCCGATCCTGGATGGCCTCCTGCTCTATGCATAACTTGGAACAGAACTCAGTATCGGTCCGATGCAACCCTTGCACTCGATTGTGTCCTGCTCCTAAAATGTTCTTTATCATTCCATTTCCTTCTCAGAGTCTCTCTGCAGCAGTTCTGCTTGTGACCGAACAGCCACATGGCAGCAACTTTACCAGTAGAAACCACGTGTAAATGGCCAAGTGTAATTTCATCAATGAATCCTCAGTTTTTCTATCCCTGCTGTCTAGTTTTTGAAATACTCTACAGTTCACAACATCTACTATACTGATCACAATCAATCACCACCTGTTCAGCGGTGTTTTAGTGTACTCACACTCAATTGTCATTAGTGCTAGCTTTTTCAAATCCCCACCAACACCACACGCCTGCCCAACACCAACTCCTGCTGGCTCAGAAAAAAGCCACAAACCAACACTGTTACATGTAAACAGAAAATGTGGGATCGTGTTATTGTTGCTTTTGCCATGCGCTGTGGGACACCGGCATGTAAGTTTATGATGATTTTTTTCGTATGAAAAGTCTATCAAAAATTACGGAGCCGTCAAATGAGCCGCTTATCAAGAGGCCGACTTCCAGCAGTCCAGATTTGTAGACAACTGCACTAAGTGTGCAGGGATTCTTAGGCCGCTATTTATAACGGAAACAGTAGCTCTACCAGCTTCAGCACGAAAAGCGACCATTGACTATTCAAGTGTCAGCCTAATGGCCTAGTCGGCTGATAGCTCCGCAACTGCTGGCCCTTTTGTCATATGACTTGTTTGTGAAACCCGCAGGTTGCCAAGACTCCAGCTTAACCCAGATTTCCACAACAAAAATGGTGTTTAAAAAAAATAACACATAATGACCAGTTTGTTAAATGTATTTCGGTGCTCTTTTGACACTCCTTTTGAAAAACACGTTTTTCTTGCGGCAATAAACCAGTAGAGTGGCGGGATCTCGAAAGCCACGCCACTCTCACTGCGCATAGCTACAGCAGACCCAGGTCACGAGGGGGGCTTTTAGCCCGTCGTTAGTCAGCCAATGAATACCATTTAAATGCTGGGGTTTGTAGGCCTATAGTTATACGGATAATGGCGAAATAGTAAACCATAGTTTTTGGCTTACAAATTAGGACTGGGCAAAGGTCAGGTCAAGCTGAGGACTCCAGTTCATAGCCATATCGATCTCTTAACGTTAGTTTTCCTTTCTAGTATGTTCTAGTTTAGCCATTTTGGTAAAAGGGTCACAGATAACACACGGATTTTAAATGTTTGCTTGTTTTTCTAATCTGGCAGCCATCAGGGACGGCAGAGCTTTAAAGCGCCTGGCCTTTTTCTTGAAATCCGATTGTTGTAGTCTCGAATTACTAATGGAATAAACAATGCTACAAGTAACAGCCTTGGCTGGATTAGCTACTCATATGGATCTGGGAAATCTGAGCGCTATGGGAAAACGACCATGACATCATCTAGGAAGTTCAATACATTCGTTTCATCCAGTATAAAATGCAGATATTATCTGTGAACCTTTCCTACAGCAAACTAGGTCAGACAGTTTTCAAAAGAGTATAAAGTGCCATCCCACAAAGACGTTACTCATGTTTTGGGGTGTTCTGTCCCAAGGAAAATATACTGAGTGCATAGTTTGATGCTATAGTGTAGCTCCAAAAACACGTCTCATCTGAACAGTGAAACTGGCGTGGGCCATATACCCAGGACATTTGCTGCTCAAATCAGTCTTCTGACAATATCTGAAGTGAAGCAAGTAAACTTTGACTGATTAAAATAATTTCAATACAAAATGCAGTGTAAATAACATGTATTAAAACATCTTGGCAGATAGCAGCAAGAGAGTCTCATTGCGCGTCGGTCAGTGCCCCAGCCAAAAAGTGACACCCTATTTTATGAAATAGTGCAGGAAGTGCATTACATGTATGAGGAAAGTGCTTTGTGTGGAAAGGAAACGTGCAAAAACTACCTAAAATACATTAATGCGAGCCGGGAGTTCAGGACCACTGCTGCAAATAGTGATAGATGTACTTTACCCCCTGTCCTGGCTAAAAACTGGAGATCACAGCGGGGGGAGTTGGGCTGACTGGCAATGAGCTTTCTTTAGAGCCTTCTCAACCCCCTGTAGGTATTTTACCATTCAGGAGATAGCTTGCAGGTCCTCAGAGTTTAAACATGCGGTTATTGCTTGTCTGCAGAAATGCACCCCTGCCTGGATCCAGAATGTCTTGAGCTAGCAACGCCGCAGATTTAAGGTGGATCGGTGTTAGACTTGTCAGCTCTTGGTGTGGTTTCCCCAATCTTTTTGGCATCTGACCTCCTATTGTGATCCTATGCTGAATTTCGTTTTTGCTTTTTTGCTGGCTTTAGGACTCTGGGCACTTTACCACTGCCGAACAGTGCTAAAGTGCAAGTGCTTTCTGTCTAAATGATATTGATGATCGTTTTATTTATACAAATATTGGTTATTTTTCTAAATTGGTAAGGAGTAATTTTTTGGTGTGTGTGTGTGTGTGTGTACATACACAAATACTTTACACACTACCTGTGAGATAAGCCTGACTGCTTGTGCCAAGCTACCAAAGGGGTGAGAGCAGGGGTTATCTTAGCTGTGTGACTCCCTTACCCTGACTAGAGTGAGGGTCCCTACTTGGACAAGGTCCAAACCACTGCCAACTAGAGACCCCATTTCTAATATTAGTGGCAGTGGTGGGATAGGACTTCTATTTGTACTTGACATGCAGTGATTGGTGTACACTACTTCCATATCGCAGACCATTACTCAACCACGTAGTGTTTTTTCTTTTTTTTGGCCTTCTTTTCTTGGAACTTTGCAACTTTTTGATTATCCACAATCATGTCTCAGTCTGGGGAGCCATCAGTAGTTGCTGCAGATTTAGTGTTTGAGCCGGAGTGGTTGGAAATCTATGTTGTGCCTCAGCTCAAAAAGTTCTGTAAGGAGCTCAAGTGTCCTATTAAAAGGCATCACTAGGAAGGAAGAGCTGTAAAAGGTGCTGGGGGCCTGGCTGTTAGCAAAGGAGGCTGATAAGCACACAGAGGAGGAGAATGTTGTTGTGGAGGAAAAAGGAGAGAACCTGCATGAGAATTTGGTGGATAACCAGGATATGCCATCTTCCAGGGCAAGCAGCAGTGTTTCCTCAAGAGGTCTGACCCCAGAGGAGCTGGAAGACAGAAGTGAAGATAGGTGGCTCTGAAAGAAGATGTAGAAGCTCAAGCTGGAACATGAGAGGGAGAAAAATGTTCTAGAGAAAAAAAAAAAAAGAAAAAAAAAATATAATAATAATAATTAAAAAAAGAAAAAACGCCATAGAAGAGAAAAATTATTTTAGCTCAAGAGCTGAGCTTGAAGGAGCTGGATCTAAAAAGCACGTCCAGCACAGATGGTGAAAGCAGTACCACAGTGCAGTCTGAGGGAAAGGTGCATATACCCAAGGATGTGGTAAAAGATTGTTGAGCAGGATGACAGTGGTTCAGGGGTTATGAGGTGGCACAGAGGATGCACAGGGTCCCTAATAGAGATTGGGGGGCAGGCCTGTGGAAGTATTTCTCAGTGGAGGGGAGGGGAGGGGAGGGGCACCTTGTTGGCTTTAGAAGTAGAGGATCATAGGATGTACCCTGCCATGAAGGAAACCCTGACCGGGGAGGTATGGTCTCACCCCAGAGAGTTACCAGGTCAAGTTTAGGGAGAGTGCTAAACTTGGGTCTCAAACTTGGGTGGAGTAGATTGATTCTTTCTGCATAGCACTGGATGGTTGGGTGATGGGCAGTGAAGTAAGAGACTATCAGGGGCTGTACAATTTGATTGCATGGGAGCACTTGTCTAATCCAGAGCTCCATCAGCACTTGATTGACAGCAAGGTTGCTGACCCCAGGAAGCTTGCCAAGGAGGCAGACCATTGGCTCAGCACCAGGTTCCAAAAGAAGTTGTATGTGGGAGACTCAGCCAAGGGTGGGCAGGGTCCCCAACAGAAGGGGGGGGGGGGTAAGGATAGAAGTGAGGAGTTCTCAAAAAGGCCCCAAACCAGTTCCCAGGGTAAGGATTCCCAACCCCCAGTTGAGAAGAAAAGTTCTTTCCCTTCAGAAAAGCCTGCAGGGGAAGGGACACCTGAAGTGTTTCACCTGTGGCCTGGAAGGGCATTTCAGGGGGGAGTCGCAAGTGAGTACAGCCCACCACCAGTAGGCAGATGCTAGGGGTGGTGAGTGTAGCACTTGGGGAGGAGTTGGCCCCAGTTAGTGGTGGGAAGCCAGCTAAGTTAACCCTAGTCTCTCTGGGTGAGGGTGAGGTGGTACAGAGAACCCTCATAACTCATAACACTAAGAAGTACAGGCAGTGGGTGACCATCAATGGGAGGCGGGTGGAGGCTCTGAGAGACACAGGAGCCAGTACGCCAACTGTCCGCTGTCATCTGGAGTCTCAAGAGCAGGTAGTCCCTAAAGTGGTCCACCGGGTTGTAGCAGTGGACAACAGTGAGTGCCAATGCTGGGTAGCTCAGGTTCCCTTTGAGGGGGAGGGGAGGTCTCAGGTTCCTTGAGGGTAGCTACGAGTCCATCCATGTCTGTTGGCTGTCTTCTAGGGAATGACGTGGAGCATACTGCCTGGAAGGAGGTGGAGCTCAGATCGCACTTGGCCTCAGATGCGTTCTTCAGGACCTCTCAAACCTGTCAGGTAAGTAGCAAATCTAGGAAGAGGTGCAAGGCTCTTCTTCAACTGTTCCACATCGTGAGCACCCCTTTTGAGTAGATGTGCATTTACATTGTGGGGGCTCCAGATCCCAAGACAGCCATGGGCAACAGGTTTATCATGGTCTTGGTGGACCATGCCACCCAGAATCTGGAAGCTACCCCTCCGAGGACAGTGACTGCACCCACATTGGCCAGGGCACTTATGGGGAGCTTTACCCATGTGGGTTTCCCCAATGAGGTGGTATCTGTCCGAGGTACCAATTTCGTGTCATTGTACATGAAGGCCATATGGAGGGTGTGTGGTGTTACCAACAAGTTCACAATGCCTTACCACCCCCAAAGTAATGGGTTGGTTAAAAGGTTCAACCGTACCCTGAAAGGCACGATTATGGGTCTCTCAGAACCCATGAGGCGCAAGTTGGATGTCACGTTACCATGCCTGTTTGCCTACAGGGAGGTACTGTAGAAGGAGGTTGACTTCAGCATTTTTGAACTTCTGCACAGGCACCCTGTGAGAGGGCCTCTCAGTTTGGTGAGGGAGGGCTGGGAGGAAGTTTCTAAGAAGCCACCCCAGGGTGTATTTATTTACATGCTGGCTTTCAGGAACCAGACAGCCCGCTTCTGGAAACTCACTCAACAGAATCTGGAGGCTAGCCAGGTGGACATGAAACATTTGTATGACCAGAATACCGCTCTAGTTGAATTTCAGCTTGGCCAGAAGGTGGGGGTGATGGCCTTGTGCTCTCCAAGACCGTTGGTCTTCGCCTTTTGAAGCAAAGGAGCGCAAGAGTAATGTCACCTACCTGGTGGACATGCATAGTCCTAGGAACCCTTTGAGGGTCCTGCAATGAACCACCTCAAGCCACATTTTTAGAAGTCTGAGTTGACCATGCCCTGGGTCACAGATGACTGGGTGGAAGAAGAGAGGGAGCCTCTCCCCATCCTCCTGTCTGCCAAAGAGCAGGATGGATCAGTAGAGGGCATGAACCTCTACCCTACTCTGACCCTAGAACAGCAGAGGGATTGTCGCCAGTTGCTAGGACAGTTTGCCTCTATGTTCTCACTCACCCGAGAGTCACTCAATGGTATACTCATGACATTGGATCTAGGTCTACCAGATATGTCAATTTCTCCCAAAGAATTGGGAAAGGAGGTGGACCATTGGGTCAAGACAAGGGTGACCAAGACTTCTACAGCGGTGACCAAAAGAAAGGGGTCACAAAGCCTCCCCAGGGGGAAGGGTGGTGAGACACCCAAGGACAAAAACAAAGTCTTCACAAGGCCCCAAAAACCTGTACAGGAGGGTGGGCCCGAGCCTCTTCACAGTCCACAAGTGGTTACAAGGGTAAAAACGCTGATCCAAGAAGGCCTGGTGTCATACCAGTAAACAGCATGGACACCAAACTGGAGACATGGCCTGTCCCATGAAGAATCCCCCTAGCACTGCTCCAGTTAGTACCAATATAGCCAGTCTCCAGGTGGGATCAACAGTGTGCCCAGAACAAATCACAGTCCACACTGAAGCTACTCTAGTCTCTGAGGGTGGGGTGTATATAGCCACACTTGCTGCTTGGCAGCCAAACATGCAAAAATACAAGCAGCAGCTCTTAATCAATGGGGCAAAAGCAGAAGCCCTGAGGGATACAGGTGCCAGTGTCACCCTGATGACAGAGACACTTGTTTCCCCAGGACAGTATTTGGCTGGACAAACTTATCCTGTCACCAATGCTGACAATGTAACCAAAGTCCACCATATAGCTATGGTGACCTTAGAATGGGGAGGGGTTACTGGCCTGAAGCAGGTAGTGGTCTCTTCTGCAATCCCAATGGAATGCTTGCTAGGGAATGATCTGGAGTCCTCAGCTTGGGCTGAGGTAGAGCTCAAGACCCATGCAGCCAGGCTGGGAATCCCTGAGCTAGTATGTGTGAAATCAAGAGCACAAAGCAGGGCACAGGGTGAAAAAGAAGTGTTGGAGTCTGGAATAATGGCCCAACCTTCCAAGAGAAAAGGCAAGAAGACTGGGGGACCAGCCTCTGATCAGCACCAGAAACAGGGCCTCTCTTCTCAGGAAGATATATTATCCCCTGAGGGAACTAAGTCCATGGAGCTGGAGCCTTACCAGGTACAGCTCTTGGGCTCAGAGTGACCCTCAAGGGAACAGCTGTGCCAGGGACAACAGACTCGTCCCACTGTTGAAGGCCTGAGGCAGCAAGCTGCTGCACAGGAGAAGGGAGATATCAGTGGCTCCCACACGAGCTATTGGGAAGAGAAGATTGACTCTTTTACACTGAGCTAGAGATCCCAAACCTGGTGCCACCAGGAGAATGGTAGTGCCTAAGCAGTTTATCCTAACTCTGGCCCATGACATCCCTCTAGCTGGGCATTTGGGACAAACAAACATGGAGTAGGATTGTCAACCACTTCTATTGGCCCAATATGGCCCAGAAAGGAAAGGAGTTTTGTGGCTCCTGTGTCACCTGTCAAGCCAGTGGCAAGACAGTCACCCAAAGGCTCCCCTTATTCCACTTCCTGTGGTGTGGGATCCCTTTGAAAGGGTTGTGTGGACATTGTGGATCCACTTGAGCCACCCACAGCCTCAGGGAACCAGTACATACTGGTAGTAGTGGATCATGCTACCAGATAACCTGCAGCAATTCCCCTTAGGTCTACTACAGCTCCTGCAGTAGCCAAGGCCCTGATTGGTATTTTTCTTTTTACCAGAGTGGATTTTCCTAAGGAGGTGGTTTCTGACAGAGGGTTTAAACTTCATGTCAGCTTACCTGAAACACTTGTGGAATGAGTGTGGGGTGACGTATAAGTTCACCACACCATCCACAAATCAATGGACTTGTTGAGAGATTAAGCAACACATTGAAGAGAATGATCATGGGGCTTCCTGAAAAACTCAAAAGGAGATGGGATGACCACCTACCATGCCTGCATTTCACTTACAGAGAGGTGCCTCAGAAGGGTGTTGGGTTTTCCCCCTTTTGAACATCTGTTTGGCCACCCTGTAAGGGAACCACTAGCACTTGTAAAAGAAGGCTGGGAGAGACCTCTCCATGAGGCTAAACAAGATGTGGTGGACTATGTGCTTGGCCTCCGCTCTAGGATGGCTGAATAAATGGAAAAGGCATCCAAAAACCTTGACGCCAGCCAACAGCTCCAGAAGTTGTGGTATGACCAAACGGCTGCACTGGTAGAGTTCCAGCCAGGGCAGAAGGTATGGGTTCTGGAGTCTGTGGCTCCCAGAGCACTTCAGGATAGATGAAGTGGTCCTTACCCAATCCTGGAGAAGAAGAGTCGGATCAGCTACTTTGTGGACCTGGCACTAGCAGGCCACCCAAGTGGGTGATCCATGTTAACCACCTGAAACTCAATAATGATAGGGCAGATTTAACCATGCTGATGGTTACTGAGGAGGATGAGGAAGCAAAGATTGAACCTCTCCCTGAACTGACCCGAAGGATGGGTCAGTGGGTGGAGTTGTCTAGTCAGACACCCTCTCTGCCCAACAGCAAACTGACTGCAGGCAAGTCCTACAGTTGTATCCTGGGCTCTTCTCTTTGACCTCTGGACAGACACACCTGTGTACTCATGATGTGGACACAGGAGACAGTTTACGTTGTCACAACAAAAATATACAGGCAGTCTGACAAAGTCAAAGAGAGCATCAAAGTGGAAGTCCACAAAATGCTGCAGTTAGGGGTAATTGAGCACTACGGCAGTCCCTGGGCTAGCCCAGTGGTCTTAGTCCCCAAACCTCATACCAAAGATGGCAAGAGAGAAATGAGGTTCTGCGTGGACTATAGAGGTCTCAACTCTGTCACCAAGACAGATGCACACCCTATACCCAGAGCAGATGAATTAATTGGGTGCAGCCAAAGTCTTAAGTACCTTTGACTTAACTGCAGGGTACTGGCAAATTAGGATGGCACCTGGAGCAGAAGAAACGACAGCATTCTCTACACCTGATGGACATTCTCAGTTTACTGTTATGCCCTTTTGTTTAAAGAATGCCCCTGCCACCTTCCAAAGGTTGGTGAATCAAGTCCTTGCTGGGTTGGACTCCTTTAATGCAGCACATCTGGATGATATTTCTCTCTTTAGCTCCACCTGGCAGGATCAACTGATCCACCTAGGGAAGGTTTTGCAGGCCTTGCAATCAATAGGCCTCACTATTAATGCATCAAAGTGCCAAAAATGGCAGGGCAGGGCATAGTTATATACTTTGGCTACCTTGTAGGTGGTGGCCAGGTGAAACCCTTACAGCCCAAGAATAGACAATTCTGAACTGGGAAGCTCCAAAAACCCAGACTCAAGTCAGGGCATTCCTTGGCTTGACTGGTTATTACAGGAGGTTTGTAAAGGTATATGGATCCATTGCGACTCCAAACTGATGCCCAAAAAGGTAAACTGGACTCTTGACTGTCAAAAGGCCTTTGACACCCTGGAGGAGGCAATGTGCTCAGCACCAGTTCTTAAAGCTCCAGATTATTCCAGGCAGTTCAGTGTGAAGACAGATGCCTCTGAACATGGGAGAGAGCAGTCCTGTCCCAAACCAATGATGATGGCCTTGACCAGCCTGTTGCTTTCATTAGCAGGAGGTTACTCCCCCAGGGAGCAGCGCTGGACTGCCATTGAGAGGAAGGCCTTTGTTGTGGTTTGGTCCCTGAAAAAGCTGAGACCATACTTGTTTGGTACTCACTTTACTGTTCAAACTGACCACAGACCTCTCGAATGGCTCATGCAAATGAAAGGTGAAAACCCTAAACTTTTGAGGTGGTCCACATCCCTACAGGGAATGGACTTTTCAGTGGAACATAGACCTGGGACTATCCATGCCAATGCAGATGTACTTTCCAGGTTCTTCCACTTGGATAATAAAGACTCTCTTGGGAAAGGTTAGTCTCATCCTCTTTAGTTTGTGGGATGGCGGCTGTGTAGGAAAGTGCCACTGGTGGCATGGTTACCCCCACTTTTTTGCCTGATATTGATGCCAACTTTGACTGAAAGTGTGCTGGGATCCTGCTACCCAGGCCCCAGCACCAGTGTTCTTTCCCAAAATCTGTACCTTTGTCTTCACAATTGGCACACATTTAAGTCCCTTGTAAAAGGTAATCATGGTACCAAGGGCCTGTGGCCAGGGAAGATCCCCAAGGGCTGCAGCATGTTTTATGCCACCCTGGGGAACCCCTCACCAAGCACATGCACACTGCCTTTGCAGCTTGAGTGTGCTGGTGGGGAGAAAAAGACAAAGTTGACATGGCACCCCTCTCAGGGTGCCATGCCCACAAACCACTACCTGTGACATAGTTAAGTCACCCCTCTAGCAGGCCTTACAGCCCTAATGTAGGGTGCACTATACCACAGGTGAAGACAGAGCTGCATGTGCAATATGCTCCTACAGTGTTTAAGTCCCTTATTAGACATTGTAAGTGCAGTGTAGCCATATTGAGTATATGGTCTGGGAGTTTGTCATTATGAACTCCACAGCTACATAATGGCTTCATTGAATACTGGGAAGTTTGGTATCAAACTTCTTAGCACAATAAACCCACACTGATGCCAGTGTGGGATTTATTGAGAAATGCACACAGGGGGCATCTGAAAGATGCCCCCTGCATGTTAGCCAAACTGCTAGTGCAGGACTGACCAGTCTGTGCTGCCACTTTCAGACAAGTTTACAACCACATGGGGTGAGAGCTTTTGTGCTCTCTGTGGCCAGAAACAAAGCCTGTCCTGGGTGGAGGTGCTTTATACCCCCCCCCCCGGCAGGAACTAACACCTGGTGGTCAGCCTCAAAGGCTGAAGCCTCGGGTTACAGTGCCCCTGGACACTCCAGCTAGTGGAGTTTCCCACCCCCTGGACAAAAGCCCCACTTTAGGCAGCAAGTCAGATGGGAAAATTAGGGAAAACAGGGAGGAGTTACTATCCCAGCTAGGACCACCCCTAAGGTGTCTAGAGCTGAGATGACTCCCTCCCTGCAGAATCCTCCATCTTGATTTGGAGGACAGGGACCAATAGGGTTAGGTTGGTGTCCCCCTCCCCAAGGGAGTGGACACAAGAAGAATGTAATCACACTCAGGGACACTAGCCATTGGCTACTGCCTGCTGACCCAAGAAACACCCCTACATCCAGGATTTAAGGGCCTCCCTGAATCCAGCTCACCAGATTCCTGGTGATCTGACAAGAAAGAAGAAGGATTGCTAAGCTGAACTCCCAGCAGAGAAGAAGGAAGATGCAAACTGACTCTGCCCCAGCCCTACTGGCCTGTCTCCTGCTTCAAAGAACCTGCAACAAGAAAGCGATGCATCCTGCAGGACCAGCAACCTCTGACAAGCTCCAGAAGACTGCCCTGCATCACCAAGGAGCAAGAACTCCTGTGGACAGCGGCCCTGTCCCAAAAGAAACTACAACTAAGGACACCAGAGCCTCCCCAGATCCGAGAGTCCTGACCACCCTGCAAGCGTTGCTGTAGGCCGGTGACCAGGTGGCCCAACCAGCGAGAGAGAGTCCCCAGGCGATTGTGAGCAAGTGCTCACCCTGGGTTGACCTCTCCATGACGAAGACTACAGAGGTAATCTCGAGGATGCCCCTAACCTCGAAAGCTCCAGACGAAGATATCAGATGCCTAAAAAATAACTGCACCCGCAGCCCCTAGGCCTTGGAGAACCTCTAATGCAGCTACGTTCAGCAGGCAGCCCTCCTCCCTGTCCAGCCTGTGGTTTGCGTAAGTCGACCCCCTGGACCTCACCTGCAGCATTGGACCAGCATTGGAAACTAAACGCCTTGTTTGCACACTGCGCCTGGCCACCCTAGTGCTGCTGATGGTGTGTGTTCAGTGCCTACTTGTGCCCCCCCCCCAGTGCTCCTCTAAACTCCCCCCAGGTCTGCCCTCCAAAGACACGGGTACTTATCTGCAGGCAGGCCTGATTCAGAGTGCTCCCAGTCTCCATAGCAGCCCATGTTAAATTTGCTTCAGCTTTGACCTCTGCATCCGGCCAGCCCTGTGTTGCTGGTGATAGGTGTTTGGAGGTTAACTTGAACCCTGAACTGTGGACTTCCTAGCCCCTGGAACTGGAAGTCAAGTACTTACCTGTAAAACGTTCTAAGTTTTGTGTCAACTTTTAAAACAGATAATTGCCAATATTTCAAAAACTGTATAAATTATCGATTTTAAACAAAGTAATACTACTGGGTGTGTGAAATACAAATCTATTGAAGTACTTAACTGCAACTTGAATCTTGTGGTTCTAGAAATAAATTAAGAAAATATATTTTTACTATATAAAAACAGGAGTTAAGGCATTGAGTGTGTGCTTCTTCTATTGTCTGTGTGTGTACAACAAATGCTTTGCACTACCCTCTGATAAGCCCAACTACTCGACCACACTACCTCAAAAGAGAGCATTAGTATTTTCTACTTTAGCCTCTGTTAAGCCTCTGGGGAACCCTTGGACTCTGTGCACACTACATCTCATTTTGATATAGTATATACAGAGCCAGCTTCCTACAGGGGTGAATTTCCTAAACCAGTGGTTCACAACTTATGTTCCTGGGACCCGTGGGGATCCACAAAGCCAGCTCAGGGGGTCCGCAACTCCTTAGAAAATATAATAATTTTAACAAATTAGGCCCCCAGCTTTAGTTAATGACTCCGTGAGGGGGGGTCCCCGCATTACAATAATGATTCAGCGGTGGTCCCTGGGTTCCAGTACTTCTAAAGTGGTGGTCCACAGAAGTCAAAAGGTTGGGAACCACTGTCCTAAACTGTTGAGGTGGTCCATCTTCCTACACGGAATGGACTTTATGGTGCAACACCACCCTGACACAGAACACGCCAATGCTGATGTTCTGTCTAGGTTCTTCTGCCTTAATGATGAGAATTCCCATGAGGTTGGGTAGTTCTCCTCACTTTCAGCTAGGGTAGTGGGGGATGTGTTAAACCTGTCTGCTCTTGGGTTGGTTTAGCCTCTCTTTGGCATCTGACCTCCTGTTTTGATCCTGTCCTCAGTTTCATTTTTGCTGGCTTCAGGGCTCTGTGCACTTTACTACCGCTGACCAGTGCTAAAGTGCAAGTGCTTTCTCGCTAAATGATTTTGGTGATTGTTTTATTTAGATAAATATTGGCTATTTTTCCAAACTGGTGTGGAGTACTTTGTGGTGTTTTCACTGTGTTACTGTTGTGTGTACAAATACTTTATACATTGCCTCTGAGATAAGCCTGACTGCTTGTGGCAAGCTACCAAGGGTGTGAGCAGGGGTTATCTTAGCTCTGTAACTCCCTTACCCCGACTAGAGTGGGGGTCCCTAATTGGACATGGTGCAAACCACTGCCAACAAGAGACCCCATTTCTAACATATCTGCATATGCAGAAAGTGTGGGTTGTGTCTTCTCTAGAGTGGTTACACAACCTACAGGGGGGTTTCTCCTGCTACCATTAGCCAGGGTGTTGCATGTGCATTTGTGGGGAGGACTCGAAGGTGATATTTTAAAAAGGTTCCCTTGGTCCTGCTACTGAAGGCTTCACCCAAATATGGTTGTGGTTTTAGCTGAGTGCAACTATTTAGTACCATCCATGCATGGGCGTGATTCTCAAAGGAAGCCTTATCCTTTAATGATGAGATTAGTCTCAACATTTCGCCAGTTGCCTTTCTAAACGACTAAAGGGTGGGCATTGCAGACCATAGCTGAGCCAGTCCGAGCTGGTCGATGGAGTCTTTGAGGGGTTTTCCAGCTGCTGAATGGGGTTTATTGATTTCCAGCCACTATGATTTAAGATATTCCTTTCAGCAGACCGGAACTGTAGCACATGATGACAAATTCTGCACGTCTGGCAATCGTTTGCTTGGCAAGACCAAATTCTAGCCTAATCTGGGCTGCTGAGGTGTAATTTAGTAGATTAAATATTTCCCTGTAGATTTTGATGGCAGTGTTGTCCAGAGTGGTTGAAGCCCTTCCTAGAATAGCCTCCCTTCTGTACGCCAAAGTTAAGACTATCTTTGACGTAGCTATTTCCAAAATGGGCATGTAAGATTGTCTGTTCAGGTTCCTGAAAAGCACCCAGAGGACTGCAGCCAAGGCAAGCCCCTTTTGTCTTCATTTCCTGTGTGGCTTTTTTGTCAAATGTGACTGCGGGATATTTATAGTCGGTGACTTCTCCAACCTTTCTGGAGTCTAGGAGCCAGCTGATTTCGCCACTCGTTCTTCTGCAGAAATTCATAATTTTAGTTTTCTTGGTGTCAATTGTCAGGGCGCTTCTTAACGAGTAATTGTAAGTGGCCTTCAGAAGGAGCTGCATCCCCATGTTGGTACGGTTGATCATCACTAGATCATCAGCATGCAACGAATTTGAAAGAGGTGGTGCTAAGCTTCTGAGCATGAGAAATTACCACAGCCAAAGGTGAAGAGAGGTCTGCCAGAAATGGATTAAAGAGCGTTGGGGCCAGAATGCACCCCTGCTTTAGCCCTACAGATGTTGAGACGACCATGGAAAGGCTGGCCCCGTTGCCCAGCTTTATCCCGACCCAAGTGTCCATGTATACATTTTCAATTACTCCTATAAACAATGGCGGTACATCCCAGTCTTTTAGCTTATTCCATAACAGTTTTCATGGGACACTGGCAAAAGCCGCCTTGTATTCTATGCATCATATATACAGTGGTTGTTTGGTTGATTTTGAGGCTTCTAGCAGCAAGGTCAGTGCCATGATGTTTGTCAAAGTCCCTGTTTTTTTTGTGAACACCATCTGATTGATACAGTGTCAGGCCAATCAAAGAGCCATTCCAATAGGACACCCGCATAGTACTTTGCCTCATTGTCAATGAGGGATATCAGCCTGTAATTTTCGGGTTCTGACCGGACTGTACCCTCGAAGACTGGTGAAATCACAGACCCTTTCTAGGAGGCTGGGATTGTGGCACCTAACAGAGCATTAATGAATAAAGGGGCTTTGTACCCTGCCCATTTTGCTGGGTTGATCTTATAGATGGCTTGGGGAATTTCATTCAGACAAGGAGCACCTGTGAGTCTACCTTTAGTTATCTGCTGCTTTATTATTTCCTTGTCTAGAATTCACTCCTCCTTTAGAACGATGGGCAATGGATCTGGGTGGAATTGCTCACCTGACGAGCTCACCCCTGGGCTGCCCATTGAGTATGCTTCTTTTGTGGGATTGTTATTAAAGTGAGCAGTAAGGAGGAAGAAGGCCCAGGCTTCTTCAGAGAGATTTGATCCAGGGTGTGTTGGCGCTTTGTCTTTTAGGGAGTTGACAGATCACCAGAAGGCATTTGCATTGTGATGCTTTATGTCCCAGATGAGTTTTGCCCAGACGTGGACTGCCATTTCCCTCTTTTTAGGCCAGGTGGCCCTTTTTAACTCTTTTTTTCTTTGTGATACCTGAGGTCAGATATGGAATCTTCTTTTTGAGGTAGCAGTCGTACTGCTCTCAGAGCTCTATTGACCTCTCTTTTCAGTGTTATTTCTCTGCTTGCGCACTTGTTCGGTCTTTATATTGAAAAGCCAGTTGATGTTTGAGCTGTATGGGAGTTTATTTTTTTGAGGCATGTTGTTGGGAGAAGGAAATTGTGAATGGTTCCCAGATGCTTGTTGTGGAACTCCTGTCGCTATGAGCCTGCTTAAAGTGATTTTCAGCTGCCTGTTCCATGGAAAGTATATTGGTTGCGGACCACTTTACCCTTCTTAGGTCAGGTAGGTAGATTGATCCCAAAGGATCTGCAGTTGGTAGGTTCATAGGCACCACAAGAGCAAGTTTCAGCTCCTGCTGTAGGTGGTCACTCTCCATTCCTTTCCCCCCCATCTTAAATTAGCTTACTTGTAATAGAGCATGGGAACCAAATGTGCATTCAAGCAGGGAATTGCTGCTGGCAGAGTGGAATGACATTGCAGGCAGGAAATAATCTTGGAAGCGGATGTTGATTGGGCCCCTTTGATTCCCTCCTCCCAATTTCCATGTATTCCTAAACTGGAATGTCCCACTGACTTGTACCTCCATAATTTTGCTTGTTCATGAGGAGCCTAACAAGTGGGTATTGAAAACACCTGTTACTATGGTCAGGGAAAGCAGATGGAATGCCCCTAGTCGGAGGAGGCTGTCTCAGTTTCTTCAACATGTCTGCATGTTCTTTTCAGTTTGGCAGTGTATACAGATTTACTAATGTTACAGAAATACCGTTGGTTACTGCCTGCATTTTCTGCATGGCTAGGCACAATATTTGGATGTTATCCGAGTCTATTTATTGCTCCTTTGCGCTACTATTGACGGATGTAGACAAGTAGATTGCAAGTCCCCCTTTACTTTGTCCTGTGAAAAAAGTGCCTCTTTTTTAAATGGTTAGCCCCCCCCACTTTTTGCCTGAAACATGATGTGGTTTCTAACTGTAAGTTCCCTGGGCCCCTGCTAAACAGGTTCCCAGGGCCAGATCTCTTTTCCCAAAACTGTACTGTGATTGACAACTTCAGCCACCCTTGTAAGCCCCTAGTAAATAGTAAAATAGTACCCCTGGTACCTAGGGCATGGGTACTGAAGAGGACCCCTCCCCGGAGCTGCAGCATCAATTGTGCCACTCTGAGAGGCCCTACACCTGCCTTATGCAGACTGCTACTGCAGGATGCATGACAAGGTGCCCCCAAAATTACAAACACAACATGGCGTGCCATGTCCCCTAACACTGTATGCAGTATATGTAACACACCCCTCTAGCCAGCCTTAGAGCCCCAAAGCAGGGTGCCCCTGCTATGTCTTTGTTGATTCTCAGACATAGTAAGTGTACAGGGAAGCCATTTTAAAAGCATGTGCTGGCTACGGGCAACTATGAGTTCCACCAGCTATATGACGGCCTCTCTGAACCCTGTGTTGTTTGGTATCAAACAACTCAGCATAATAAATCCTTGCTGGTGCCAGTGTTGGATTTATTATAAAATGTACCCGGAGGGCACCTCAGAGGTGCCCCCTGAAAACTTAACAGCCCTTGCATGGTTGCTGACAGGTCTTAGCCAGCCTGCCACCATGAGACAGGATTCTGAACCCCTGGAGTGAGAGCTTGTGCTCTCTGGGGCCAGAAGAAAAAGCCTTTTCTGGGCGGAGTTGGCACACCTCCTCCCCTGGCAGGCACCCTACCCAGGCAGGAAGCTTCAAAAGCTATACCGCCTTTGAAATGCGACCCCAGCCTCTGCTGCTACCAGTAGAAGGCAACCCCTTGCTGCAGCCCCAACTTTAGATGGGAAAACTAGAAAGAATAGCGGGTGTGGACACCTCAGCCAGCACTACCCTTCAGGTGTAAAAGGTGAGGTGACCCCTCCAATTCATTTTCCTTCTTCTTGGATGGAAGGAAAAATAGTCAATTAGGGTCAGGGTTGTGTCCCTATCCCAAAGGAGGTAGTCACATAGTGGGTGCAGCCATCCTAAGGTAGGTAGCCCATTGGCTACTACTAGGTACACCCTTAAAACCTCCTAAATACAGAATTTAGGTAGCATCCCTGGACCAGAACTTTAGATTCCTGATGGCCTAAGAAGAGCTGGACACCACAGAAGTTGCACCAGCAGACACAAACTGACTTGGCTCCAGCCCTACCGGCCTGTCTGCAGCCCTCGAAGAACCTGCACCAAAAGACGACTTGTCCTGCAGCCCCATGACTTCCAAAGCCTTGGGAGGAGGACTGCCTTCGATAAAGACAAAGATCTCTCATGGACAGAGGACTTGTCTAAAAGAAACCAACTTTAAAGATGAAGAAGTCTGCCTGAGGAACTGCAAAACTGCCTCTGGAACCACCTCTGCATCTGATGCCCACAGCTCGAGTCCAAGTGGCCCACCAGTCCTGTGAAGGTTCCCCAGCACTTCCGAACAATATTCCACCATGGTTTGACCCCTGCCAGACTGCATAGCAGCCTCAATCCAAAGACTCCCCCTGACCGCGACCTGCCTGGTAAGCTGTTTCTGATGCCAAAAGACACACCCACACCCAGAGTCCCTGCATCTTGGGGAGCTGGACCATCAGTGTCCCTATGATCCCTGGCATTTCTACTTACCAGGGCAGCTGTGGGTTGTCTTCACCCGGCCTCCTGGCCGGAGCCTACAGTCGGTTTCTGAAACCAATCTCCTCCGTAGGATAACATTGGGTGCCCAACGCTATGTTGGCACTGTTCATCCGGCTGCTCCTGTGCTGCTGATGGTGTAAGTTTGGTGCTGCCTTGTGCCCCCCACTTGTACTTAACTCAAGGAGATCAACCCATGACCCTGCTCTATTCACCTGGTAGCAGCACATCTTCAGTTACCCCCTGTCTCTATAGGATAACATTGGGTGCCAGGCCCTGTGCTGGTACTATGCACCCAGCTGCCCCTGTGTGGCTAAGGGTGTAAATGTGGTGATGCCTTGTGCCTCCTCCGATGCTTACCTCAACCCCCGGAGACCAACCTCCGACGCTGCTTTTACTCAGATGTAAGCAATGCATCTTCAATCACCCCCAGATTTCATTGGTTAACGTTGGGCGCCTGACTCCGAATTCGACCTCTGCACCCAGTTGCTCCTGTGAATGCACTCTTGCTGATTCAAACCTCACCTGGTGTTTACCTAAAACCCCGAAGATTGGAACTGTAAGTCGTGTACTTACCTGCAAAAGTGTACTCTTATTTTTCTCCCATAGGTTAACATCGAAGAGTCTGACAATTGCTGTGTGTCAATTTTTGAAAACTAAAAAACATTTTTAATTAAAAAAACTGCTTACCTTCTAACGAAGTTCGTGGTCTTAAAAATTATATAAAAACCCAAGTTATTTTTTTTTTTAAATTGGACTCGAGTTATTCTTTTGAGTGTGTGTCTTCATTTATTGATACTGTGAGTACAATGGATGCTTAGCACAACTCCTAGAAAAGCCTAACTGCTCACCCACACTACCACAGAAATAGAGCATTGGGTTGTCTATTTTTGCCTCTGGATACCAAGGTGGGGTTGCCTTGGATGGCCATCGGTTCTTGAGCACAGGTCTCCTGTAAAGCAGCTACCAAAACAATTTGAAGGTAGGAGACAAAGTCTGTTTTCAGCTTGCTGGCTAAGCCATCCGAAATGTCTGTGTTCCTCATTCTGAGGAATCTCCTTCAGCTGCCACAGGTCACCTTGCTAGTTGTGGCTTGTTTAGTGGTCTTGCAATCCACTCCCACTCACTGATAGCTGGCCCAAGTCTTGGTGCAATAAGTTTGTTTTGCTTTTTCCTTACTCAGAGGACTTGCCCCTAGGGCATTTTTCAGCATTGAGAATGGTGTTGGCAGGCTGACATATACTGGCTCTCTGCCTTCTTTCTTTGCGAGTTGGTGCGGGTACCCTGGTCTGCCAAGTCCAGTGAGCTCCAGATGACCTTTGGATCTCCCTGTTGCCCATTGTTTATGTTAATGACTTTAACATATTCTAGGTCAGCAGAGATAGCCCTGGCTAAGTCTGGAATCTGTTTCAGCAATGTTACGGTGTTTCCTCGATTGAGGATGTCATAATTTCCTAATGAGCGGTAAAGTGGGTGGTGGAACAAAGTTGCACTATGGCCTTCTTTCTGGGATCTCACAGGGTGTGCTCTTGGACGGCAGCTGAGGGTTATTAGAGCCAGTGAGACCTATTTGAGTTTGCACCACTGAAAATCCTGACATTTCATATGAATGACTCTCTTTAGAGCCAGGCTTGTGTCTTTGGGGCTTCCGGGATAGATGTCAGGAATCATTATTTCTGAAGAAGGTATCTGTGATATAATTTGCATATGGGGAATGTGCTTATGTATAACGTTCACTCAGATGACCGATGAAATAGATGTGTAAAACACAATTTTATTAAAATGTACACATATTTTGCAGAACAAAGTGTGATTTTGTTTATCCCTACAAATAGTTCAATTTCACTACCTATGTCTTTTCGGTCTGTTTGTATGGCAGTCTTATATCGCCATCAGTGGATCTTCACTGAATGAGTAACGGCCAAAAATTAGTTGAAGTCATAAAGCTTTAACTAATCCATAAAATATCTTCTTCTGCGTCATCCAACCCCTCTTTATAACTGTTGATAGTACTATGTGCACAACGTACCAAGCTGGTGTTGCTTCCGCTCCTACAACACGATAATTTACTTATTGGCCACTCATGGCTGGGCACTGATGAAGTCTGCTGTTTCTTCCTTTTTTTCCTTCTCCCCTTTACTACTTCCTCATTTTCTCTAGGGCACTCCAACTGCTCTCTTGCACCCACAGCCCAGACCCATCCTTCTTCTCGGTCCTGATCATTCCTCTCACCAGCATTCAAGTGTATTGCTCTCACTTCACCTGAGTAATTGAGGACCTCTGGCAAAGAATTGGAGGTCCGGTTTTTGGAGGGTATGGCACTGTTTGAGTTTTTGGGTGCAAACTGGGTATAGCAGGAGTGGGTGCTATGGCAATCTTCTCTAGATGCTGGTAGCAGTGCTGCATTTCAGCTGGTGGGGAGCACCAACACTTAGTTTCCCACATTATATTTACCGAGCACAAGAGAGGGAATTTCCACAGAGGAAGAGAAAGATGGTAAAACCATCACAAAAGTAGAAGGCAGCAGGAGTGTGATGAAAGTGTCCTGTAGTAAATTAAAGAGTTACGAGGTGGGTTTATATTTTCCAGCCTTTGTATTCCATGCACTGATGTTTGATCTAAGCACCTGGCACAGCAGTGTCAGGCACCGGCACTCTTTCTTTCCCAAGTTAGGCACTGCTGGTAAGGGAGATCCATAGTGGAGAGGCTATTTGCTGAATGCAGTCTGCTTGAAAACGGGCCAGGTAATATACTTCAGAAACCAGACGGGATTATAATCCACTAATCAATGTGGACAAACCACCTAATCACACATCTAATGTAAAAAGACCACTCCACTGATGGTAAGACCCCTAAGCAGCAGAACACAGCTCCAGAGCAGACTCTGGTTTGTCAGAAGTTGCAACTTCAATACACCCCTAAGAGAACACTCCAACACATCATATTTTCACTGGCTTGAGCTATAAGCTGCTAGGTCAACCCCACGACCCCCTGAACATACCCGATGTGCAAGGGGAGGGCTTACACAAGGCCAGAGCGTGTCCTTAAGCATCCGTCATAGAGCATCTGTCTTGGAACAAGTTTTGTCCTAAAGCGCTACGAGTCAAAATAAAAAAAAATATGTTATAATCGCATATGTTATATGTGATTATATGTTATAAAAAATGTTCTAATCACAAAGTGGGCAAGCACTGTGCATTGTTGGGATCCGAAGACCACATGTAATAGAAAACGATAGACAGCAAGCTACAACTTGCACAGTGCTACCTGACTACAAAGATTGTTGTGAACAGAGATAAACTGGTAAATTCGGTACACAAGTGTGCAAACTAAACAAATCGCCTCGAAAAAAGGAACCGAGCGTTTAACAAAACCAACAAGGAGGTTAACAAACCTGTTTTTTCTTTTTTATTACAAGAGTGTTTTATTGGGATTTTATAAAATAGGAAAATGAAATAACATAAATGAAAAGAAACAATACATTACATGGTACCATCCAATCTTCAGGTAGGAATAGTAGTTTAGAATATGGCATGAGTCGTTGGTCCACATTTATAAAAGTAGAGGCTAGCGATAAGTGTAGTTGTTTGCAAAGGTGAGGTGAGGGTAATCAGTGTATGTACTATGACAGAGCAGTTTTTGATGTTGTAGATGAATGATAAAAGGTACCTCAGTTGTAGATGAATGAGAGAGTAAAATAATGCAGATGAGAGAAGAGAAGAATGTGATGGGGTGAAAGGGGAGTACATGGGGGAAGGGGTGTGGGAGAATGGGTGAGTGAATGCTCGAGTTATCAGATGATTGTGGCTACATAGACAGTGAGACATAAAGTTGTTTAGTTTGCACCAGAGTTTACCATTCTTCATTGGTTTTGTCTTGAAGTACAATTTTAGTGAGTTACAGGCAGTTCTGGTGAATTAAACCCATTCCCACCATGTGTGTGGAGGGGGGGATAGTTTGGATGTGTCTTTCCATTCGTTCCAAATAACTTTAAGGCCAGTTGTGACTAGATGACCGTTTAATAGCAGTGGGGAGGATTCCCAGTATAATAGAGGCTGAAGTAGGAGTCCATTTTGTATGATGTATTTGATATTTTATATTACTGATGTCCTGCCAGAACTTTTTGGTGGAGGTGCACTCCATTAGCATGTGTTTGAAGTCTCCGTTTTTTTTCTTACAGCTCTAGCATGTGTTGGGGAATCGGGGGCCTAGTTTATAAAGTTTGGCCGGAGTCCAGTGGGCCATATTGGCAATGCAGTATCTGCTTTCTACTAGTGATATAGTTATCATGTTTGAAGTGAGGTTTCTCCAGGTAGATGGCCAGTCCTGTGAAACTTTTGGAATGAACAAACTAGTTTGTTTTAACCGGACTAGGACTAGGTAACGTGATAGGCCAGGCCAAATATACTCTTGGGTTGCTCAGCAAGGGTTATATCTTTAATAAGTGACACCTTGGAAATCACCGTACTTTTTCTTGAACATCAGAGCGGCTTGACACAGTCCAGTTCCCAAAGTTAAATACATTCTTCTTTCATTGAAAAAGGGGTAACGCTCTTGTTAAATGTCATACATTAAGGTCTGTGTGAGGTGGACGCTTTCTGCAAGTCATGCATAACTCCGATACTGGCAGCATGCGGCGTCCTTACTCAACCTTCACATACATATACAGACAGATAATGTATGCCCGTTACAATAAAGCATCGCATTTACCGCCTTAACTACCGCCGCAGGTATCGCGGCGTGACTGAAGAAAGACGATAAAGCGGCAAGCACCAAGAGAAACAGAAATAATCATTCGGCCCTCCCCCAACTCCAACCACCCAGCCCTACAGAGGGAGTTCTGCCATAGACAGGATGTCACACACAATCGAGAAAAAGCAGTGAAAAGTAAAGTGTGAGTTCGGGGTTTGGGTTTACACTAACCCGCCTGGTAGGATTATGAAAGAAGCTGTCACTCACGGTGCGCTCGCCGGTGAGCTGCAGAAGGTAGTCCTGGATGTCGCTCATCAGCTCGTGCCGGCTGATGTCGATGATCTGCAGGTGGCCCGGCAGGAAATTGTATTTTTTCAGGAGACCCTCGGCGCGGACGCAGAACGGGCAGGACGGCTTCAAAAACACGGTGACTTTCCCCACCTGGATCTTGCTGTCTACAAAGCTCTTGGCCATCTTGCTGACCTGTCTTGGGCTCCCGCGTCTAGGCACAGAACGAAGGCGACTTCCTCGAAGGAGCGTGGCGCGCACTGTTCGCGGATACTAACGGGAGAGTGACTTAAGACTGACTGAGGGAGGGTGGGAGGGAAGGAAGAAACGAACACCCCATCCTGTCGGTCAAGACATTTAAAGGGACCGTGCATCAGTTTTCAGTTCGGACTTCCTGCTTCTATCTTCTGATCCGAAGTGCACAGAGGCTTACGAATGTTATAAAGCAAAATATAAATAAATACTTTGTTTCGGGAAGCAGTAAGGTCGCGTGTAAAATAGTGACAACGTCACTTTTGTGTAGGACAGAAACCCCCCACCACTATTACAGTGGGCACGGTTATGGGCAGAGACGTTTTAAGCCATGGGCAAAGTGGGTTCTGATCCGGGGTTATTTGGTTAGAACAGAGACCCTCATTAATTTATCCAAATAGTCGCTGTAATAACTACCTCAACCTCTTTTGGTCATAGAATATTGGCAAGTATCCCCCATCCTCATTTAGGACTACTCCCGTGTCCGCTTCCATGCCAATCTTAAATGCTGTACATGGACCAAGGCAGTTCAGGGCCAACTCGAGAAAAGAAGGAATCTTAAATGGAACAGATGCTGATTTTAATAAGCAATTGTGTATTGTTAGAAATTGGGGTCTCTAGTTGACATAGTTATACTCCCTTGTCCAAGTAGGGATCACAATCCTAGTCAGGGTAAGTCACAACACAATCCAAATTATCCTGTGCCCACCACCTGCTTGCTTGGCACTGAGCAGTCAGGCTTGACTTTGAAGGCAATGTGTAAAGTATGTGTGCAATAACTCATACAGTAACACAGTGAAAACACCACAAAAATACAGCACACATTTTAGTAAAGTAGATAATATTTATATGAATAAAATAAGATTGGAACAATGAAAATCCAATGTACACAAGCAAAGTTATTAATTTTTAAAGCTTAAATCCCACTAAAGCACTTAGAAACTCAATAGCTCCAACTGGAGCTATCACGGCATCGTTGACGGAGTCGTTCGCAATAGTTTGATGCCACTGGTGGCGGTCACAGAGTTGCATGGACCCCAGGTGCAGTACCTTTGAAAACAAAGAAACAAACATGTCTCACTGAGTCGTGGAGATAAGGTGTTGCTGGGGCCTGTGTGGTGTCAGTCCCTTACGGCATCCGGAAAGATGATGCGTCGGTTCCGTACTGTGAGGCAGGGGAGGCAAGGTGTTGGTTCCATCTGGTTGCAGGGGGGAACTGGTGCAGCGTAGGTGGCGAGGCATCAGTTCCTTGTGACCAGGCGGGGTCGATGGATCTAGTCAGTCAAGACATGATGTGTTGACTTCACCTTATCGGGATGATACTGTGTGACATCAGCAGGGTCGCGTCAATGTCAGACTTGCACTGCAGGCTACGATTGTTGCATGCAGCAATGTCCACGGAATGGGAGCAGGTTGTGGCGTCGGTGCTGGCATCGCTGAAGCTGTTCCTGGAATCGCTGAAGTCGGAAAACTAGCTAAAAGCTAGTAGATTAATTTTTTGCTGTCCCTGAGACTTCAGAACAGGAGGCAAGCTCAATCCAAGCCCTTGGAGTGCACCTTTGGGAAAAGCAGAGTCCTTCCAGCACAGTCAGAGGCCAGCAGGCAGCTGGGCAACTGCAGGACAGCAGTCCTTCTCAGCAAAGCAGTCCAGATGAGTCATTTGGGCAGCCAGGCAGCTCCTCTGACAGAGTTCAGATGTAGATCCAGAAGTGTCTGGTTTGGTGGGGGTCAGAGCCCCAGTTTATATACCCAAAATGCTTTTGAAGTGGGGGAAACTTCAAAGAGTAGCTTTGAAGTGCACAAGTTCCCCTTTAAGCCCAGTCCTGTCTGCCTGGATTCCTGTGGGTGGTTATCAGTCCTTTGTGTGAGGCAGCAGTGGCTGCCACATAATGCAAGGCAAGGGGTCGGGGGGAATGAAGACGAGGTACAAATTAAAAAAAAAATCTAAAGAACTTACCTCACCTCTATCCTTGCCACCTCCTGCTGCCTAGCATTCCTCTTCTTCTGGAGTGCCAGAATTTAATACTGGGACAGCAGTACAGGCTCTCCAGCAACCCTGGTGCTGCTTTCATGCAAAACCTTGCATGAAAGCAGTGCCAGAATTGGTCTGAGCAGCAGTGGCTGCTGCTCAGACCTGGGGTCTGTGCAGTTTCTCTAGGCCTGCTGTGTACACAGTCAGGTTGGAGAAACCTAAGTGCGCATGTGTGTTTGGCTGGCCTCAGATAGACAGCCAAACACACATGCGCACTTAGGTGCACTCTCCCCTAATCCCCCCTTCCACCTCCCATAGCTTAGCCCTGCCCTGCCCTGCTGGCTGTGCCAGAAGCAGACAAATAAAACGATCTATTGTTTTTATTTGTCTGCTTCTGGCATAGCCAGTGGGGAAACACTCCTTCGACCATAGCGAAAGAGCAGACCCTGGTGTGAGAGGAGGCCAATGTTCCCTTTAAGGTGCACATGCGTGGGCACCATGCCTGTCCCCACCACGCAGACATGTTTTCAAAGCGTGCACTTTCCCACTACGCCACTACCTGCATCACGGGAGTGAGTGAAACTGTTCGTCAGTGCTGCATTAAAAAAGCAAGCAGCGCGAAAATATGCTCTCTTTGCAGCATTGCAGGACAACCAGTGGCAGTCCATCTAGCGGATAAATTACTGTGAATAATGTTTGTGGTTTTTCAGGGCATCAGAGTTACAGCAGGTCATGGAGTTTAGCTTCTTCTGGCTTGAGGGCACCAGGCAGCATTCAGGGCAATAAATCATGCTTATCACCATGCTGCCTAGCGTATACAGCTCAGGGTGATTGCTTGCTAGATAAAATGTTTATTTTGACTACAGTGCTGAGGGCATTGTGTTCTCTCCAGTGCTTAATTTGTAAATAAAAAACATGCCATTGCCCAAAGCCCTCCTCATAAACATGCGGCTGCTGCAAATAAATGTACGAAGCTGAATACTAACGCAGCATAGTCCTAAAGCCATTTCGGCCCTCTTCAAGCCATTTAAAGCCACTCCCTGCCTCTTCAGCTCACTCTTTCAGCTTTCTGTTTTCTCCCATTGTGACGCTTTTTTGTTTTTCTCTTCCTCCGTCTTTCCCATATGTGTCTTTTATTCACAGTAAATGCTTGAGTAAGGCAAATAAGTGCTGGCCCTCAAAAATAAGTGCTGGTGCTCCACACCAGGAACAACAAGCTGTGATGTAATTCACCATGATGTCACTTGTATACTGCCCCACTTGGTTAGTCCCCCCACTTATTTTATTTTTTTAGGACTTGTGTCCTGCATTTAAGAGATTTGAAAAACACATTTTTATTTTTGGGTTCCTTGGTAAACTGTCAACAGTTGTTTTCAGCACAAGACACGTGTACTATGGAAACCAAGGCAACTTATTGAAGGACATGTTTGAAACACAAAACGAGTGACGTTTTAACCTTTGCTGGACTATACGTCAACTGGTGTGCTCTTATGCAGATGTGGCAGTTAGTACCATCTGCTGTTCTGCCCCATTTAAGCTTTCCCAGTCTTGAGGCTTTGCACAGCAGGATTAACATTGAAACTTCAACCCTGCATCTTAGTTACTGCTGAATGGAGCATACATGCCAATAGACCATGATTCAGGCGGAAGGCTCCATGTTTTCAAAGCATAAAATGGCTTTATATTGACTGTCTCATGCCGGAAAAAGCCTCTGCTTTCATAGAAATGAGTGGGAGAAATACATTCTCATGATTATAATTCTTTTAAATCTACCACTTTCCTCTTCTAAAATGTTGGCATGTATGATGGAGCCATGCTAGAGTTTAGATAATGTGGAAGTACTACAGGTGGGAGGCTCTAGAGAAATCACATGCTACACTGGAATATAGTCGCGTTCTTCTTTTCTAGTGTTTGTTTTATCTTGTCAAAGAATAGCAAATGTAACTGTCCCACAGCTATCTGTTGCAGATGGCACTGCAATTGTTTTCTTTCTTAAAGACTCTGGCACCCTCAAGGCTTGGACCGTACGATTTAAATTCTATAAATAAAGGGCAGTAAATATAAGGGGCTTACAGTTTGGGATGGAAAGATGCTTTTGGCTATTACATTTTTAGATATTTTCTTAGAAAAGTTTGCACTTATATAACTACAGTGCTTTCTGAACTGGGTTATATTTTTTTGCATACTGTCCTTCTAATTGACTGATTTGGAACCGTACTATGGATAATCAGAATGCCTAACCTTAATAACATGCTGCAAAACTGGGGAACACAAGAAGGATAAGTGCCAAATGCTGTACTCTCTACTGGAGGTCACGGATTAGGTAGCTGGTTATTGTGAGGAATGCCCAGGGTTATGGATGGGCTAAAGTCACTGTCCGAATTAGCGATCCTGGGACTAAGCAAAGTACGCCTTATATTTGTCTGTTTGTTGAGCCCCCAACATGAGTTCAGTTTGTAAGATGCACTATATTCAGGGCCACTAAAATTATGCAATTGTGTGGCCGCAGCATTTTTACATAGTTATAGATTTGCCACATAACTGAAAATCTGCAACCAACATACATTGTTTATAGCTCAAATGATTCAAATGTTATTAAAACACACCAACACATGAAGACGCACTTTGGAAGGCCGTTCTTATCACCTTTCTGTTGCTTATAATGCTGTCACAAAATGTGCTGCATTATGCTGCATAATTTGCCTTTTCTTGCTGCATAATTTACTCAACTCTGGCATATAATTCCGGTGGGCCTACCTCACTATATTCTGGCAAGGTGTGTAGATGAAATGGGGGAGAACTTCAATTCCTTTTTTTTGTTGATTACATTTTAGGGTCGAGCCTGTGAGTGCACGTGCCTGCGTCTTGCTTGGGAGACTCTGTTGGGTACAGTAGAGAGCTTGGAGCCAGCCTGTCCCTTACTATTTGTTGGCTTGCATGGCACTCTTCTCTACAGTCTTGTAATTCATCATTGGAAGCTAAGCATCATTTCCGTTCCTCTGTGTGGAGCAGGTACCAAGCATTGATTGATTCAACTTAATCTGTGCCCCTCTGCCGCTCCTGACATGATTGAGATACTATTTTGTTATTTTTATTTTCTAATGCCCTGCAAAAAGGCGGCTTGTGACTGACAAAATTGTAAAGGTTTATTTCTTAAAGCTAACTTTCTTTTATTTTTGCCAAGATATCTTTTCTCGCTTTGCACATATGTTTTCTTTTGTTTTTGGTCATGGGCACTTTTCTCAAAAGATGATGATTATCTTCTTCTCAGTATTGCAAAGCAACATTGTTTCGTTATTATGTATAATTTCTGAAATGGTGCTTTAACACATAATTGTGCAGTACATCCCAATCCACCCCACTCCAATCCAAACTACTCACCTAATCCAATCCACTCAAACCCACCCTACTCCAATCCAAACCACTCACCCTAACCCAATCCACTTCAGTCCACCCTACTCCAATCCTCCAAACCCATCCCAATCACTCCAATCCATCCACTCCACCCTAATCTACCTCACTCAATCCGACCCTCCCCACTCCGATCCAGTCCATCCCACTCAGTCCAATTCACCCCACGCCAATCCACTGCACCTCACCTCAATCCAATCCACTCCAGGCTGCCTCACCCCAGTGTCCCCCACCCCAGCCACTGTTTCAGGTTAAATGGCAGCAACAAAGCATGTATTACACTTGTGAAACATTCATAACTGTTCACAATATCACACCTTATAGAGTTCCAATTTAAAGAGTCCTTGTTGTATATTTACTTCTTTTATTACCATTCTAGCATAATAACATAAAAAGCTAGGAGAATTAAAAACATATCTCCCTGTCAATGTCTGCCTGAAGGAGTTGGTATATTTTGAGCACAAAGCCCTGTGTATCATTGTTAGGAAATAGGGTTTCACGTTAAATATGCTGGATATTAGAGATGAAAGCTCTTATGTGGCTCACCCATCCCCATGACATTTCTAGTTTGCTTACCTCAACCACTCATGTAGTGCAAATTTCAGGTCTATCATTTGCACATCACCAAGTAAAGTGTTCTGGCTTGTTTTGATCTTATTAAAGTGATTGTTTCCATCACACAGAATTACAAAAAATGTGCTTTAGAAACTACTGAAATATTTTTCAAAATATCTGTACAGTTGATGTACAAGCTATTACATCCAGTGTGCTAGAAAAAAATGACATCCTGCAGCTTTTCATTTCACACTCCCTGAACAGCAAGTTTGTCAGACTGGTCACTTTACAAAATACTCTAACCTTGCAGTGAGAGACAGAAAAGTAACCACTAAACTCCAGGATAAAAAAAGCAGCAAATTGTAAGAAGAAATAAGCATTGGACTTCTGTCTTTGAACCCACAGCAAATGTGACAAATTAAAAACAAGATTTAAAGGCACTTTTCTTGCTCATTCACTTTCTGAATTAACTGAATACCTGTTATTTGTAAGCTCACCAGAAAGGGTCAGTAGGACCACAAAAATAGCTTACCCAGATGAAATCTGATTAGTACTAGCGAGTGGGCGAGCAGATCTCTCGAGGCCTGTGAAGGCTGCATCACAGAAGGTCTAATGCATGATGCCAGTTTTTAAACAGATGGTAATATGGAACCATGTGAGCACTCACCTGAGTTCACCTAAACTGAAAATCCAGGTAACTCTTCAGTTGCTTTTTCTAGTGGAGCCTCTGGAACTGGCATGCACATTGGGTTTGTAACTCCTATACATTATGCTAAATATCTTGCTTCCAATTGCAGAGGGTAAACATTCGGATTTGAATGGGCAGGCATGAGTACTCATGAAGACCATGTCATTCTGTAAACATTCCAGGTGGGATTAGGGGACTCCTGATAAATCAAGTTCATGATCCCCACCTTTTCTTCTCTTATAGGTTGGTCGGACAGTGCAAGGTATAGATTTGAATGAGCTGGCATGCGTAGAAGAAGGACCAGGTAAATATTTGGTAGATCCCCTTTTGGGTCACCTGGTACATCATAATATGACAACATCCTTTAACCAAGATTTAGCCACTTTTTCTTCTCTTGCAGGCATCTCAGATAGTACAGCTCATAGACCAGAGGGAGTCAGACTGGAGTAGTAGCAGAAAGCGCTGGTTATTAGTTGCTAGTTCTTCCTTGTGATGCATCTGAGAACCATTTTTTCTTCTTTGCAGGCATCTCAAACAGTGCTACACATAAATTTGAACAGGCACACATGAGTAGAAGCAGAAAGACAAGGTAATTATTTGGTAGATTTCCCTTGTGGTGCACTTTGTGTACTATAATATGACACCATACTCCAATCATTTTTTCTTCTTTTGCAGGCTTCTTAGACAGTGCTACTCATAGTAGATTAGAAAGGGCAGACGTGACTACACACAGAAAGACAAGGTAACTATTTGGTATTTTTTTTTTGAGGTGCATCTATGAAATTGGAACATAACCATGTGTTTTAACAAAGTTTTTTCTTCTATTGCAGACATCGTAGACAGTGTTACACCTACGTTTGAAAGAGGAGGCGTGAAGCAGACAGACCAGGTAATTATCTGGCAGACTTCACTTCCAGTGCATCTGGTAGAATACAAACTATCAACCTGTTTTAACCATCTTTTCTTCCATTGCAGGCATTACAGACAGTACTCATACAGAGTTGGACGAGCAGGTGTGAGAACAAATAGAAAAGTCCAGGCAATTAATTACTTGCTACATTTTCCACGAGGTAGTTCAGGACTGTCTGACAGACTGCATTCATAAGCATAAGAACCAACTTAAAAAAAATCTTCCTTTTTTTCAGGCTTTGCGGCATAGTGGGCTCAGGCTGATTGCCACTGAAATATTCAAACACAAAGTTGTCATTTCTACAGGGATCAACGCTTCACCACAAAGAAAGAAATGCTGTCTTGTGTTCAAAGAAGAATGGATGAAAGAAATTGTGGAGACTCAGACTCGAAGTCACGGAGCAAGAATTGCGTGCAACTGGGAGAGTTATTTCAATACAACCAAGATGTAGGCCTGATTTGTAAAGTATGTGTTGAAGCAAAGGTTGCAGGAGACTTTTCTACCGGGAAGAAATGGAGCGATGGCTGGAAGGTGGACTACTTGAAGCACCATCTATCTAGCAAAGTTCATGAATCTGCATTGGTGACCCAAAGAAACAAAAGTGCTGCTATCAGGCTGGGTTTTGGAGTGTGCACCATGCTGACAGAAACTGCCACTGACAGAGCAAACAGACTCAAAGTGGTTGAACAACAAAGATCCCTCAAGATTCTCATCAATGTGTTGCTAGCACTCAAGATGAACACTTCAGTATTGTCTGTTCAAGACATCCATGGCCACCTCACATTGTATGTGAAGATACCAGACATCTGGAGGAGCAAGAACTAAACGACCTTTCTGTAATATAACTACAAAAGAGAGATTAGCTCTAAAAACTCTTTGAGAAGACCATTCAATCATCATAAAACCAGCAGATAAGGGAGGAGCCATAGTGGTCCAAGATGCATTAGCCTACAGAACGGAATGCTTGCACTTACTGAGTGACTCTACCCACTACACCCCTATTCCACATAATCCAACTGAAAGATTGCGACGCCATATTCGATCTCAGATTCATGAGGCTGTTGCTAACTCATGGATAACACAAAGAGAGGCAGAGTTTTTAGATATCAAAAATCCACGTATTTCATACTTCTATTGTCTACCTAAAATTCATAAGAACGTTCAACCACCTCCGGGCCGCCCCATTGTGTCAGGCATAGGGTCACTACTAGAACCTCTGTCCATCTTTTGCAATACTTTTTTGCAGCCTATTGTCAGAAAATCATCCACTTTCTTTTCACCAAGGAGGTACTAAATTCGATCGAGTCCATAAATGAAACAGAAACGTTACAGGCTTTGATCACTCTTGATGTTGAATCCCTTTATACTAATATTCCACAACAAGATACTTTATGAGTTGTTGAGGCAGCCCTTCTAAATACCACTCTGAATAGCAGGACACCGGTCCAATTTATCATGCAATGTGCCACTTTTGCATTAACAGAGAACTTCTTTCAATTTGAAGAACAAATATACCATCAAATCCATGGTACATCAATGAGAAGTACTTTTGCTCCGATTTTGGCCTGTTTATATGTTTATAATTTCGAACAACAATTTATCCTCAACACTACTAATCCTTTTCATGAGAACATCAGAGTATGGAGGAGATACATTGACGACATTTTAATTATCTGGCAGGGAGACATTCGACTAGGCCCCTCTCTGGACGACTGGGTCAATAACCTTGATCCATTCTTGAGGTTTACATCGACTGTCTCTACAGAGAGTATTTCATTTCTAGACCTAACAATCTCTATAGTCAGTGGCAAACAACGAACAAGCACTTATCATAAAGAGACAGATCGAAACAGTCTACTCTTATTGATAGCTACCACCCGAAGGCCCTACGAGATAATCTGCCCTTTGGCCAGTTCCTGAGACTACGTCGGAATTGTAGCAGTGTGTCCATTTTTGAACCACAAGCCAACGATATATCACGGAAACTATTGCAGAGACACTATCCTTCTAGAATTATTAGTGCAGCAAGGAAACGAGCTTGCAATAATAATAGAGAAACTTTACTGGTGACAAATCCAAAAACAACTTTGTCTCGTCTAACCTGTGTGTCAACCTTCTCTCCGATTACCAATTCTTTGAAGAAGGTGATCAAAAAACATTGGACCATTCTTACTAGCGATGTTACAGATATACGCAAACCACTGTTTGCTTTTAAGAGAACATCTAACATCAAGGACTCAATGGTACAGACTAGACCAGTTTCCATTAACAAGACCAGCGATCTGAGTCGACTGTGGTCTTTACCACTGGTAAAAGGACATTTTTCATGTGGGAACTGTAATGTGTGTTCTTTGACAGAATGTATTAAAGTGGTCACACTAGAATCCATAGGCTTTTGGTATCTTAATAGACACACAAACTGTAATACAACAAACTGTATCTATATGGTCCGCTGTCCATGTGGACTACGCTATTTAGGAATGACGTCAAGACCAGTGAAGATCAGGATCAATGAACACAGGAGCAATATTCAATGTGGTCGATTGACAACAAAACTTAGCATTCATTACCTCAATGCAAAACATACTCCAGACGACCTGTGGTGGATCGTCTTAGAAGTTGTGCAGCCACCAACAAGAACACGGTTACAAGTTGAACAATGTTGGGTGTTCAGATTGGGCACGCACATTGTGGGGCTGAGCGACGAGATACCCTGGTTAAGTGTTGCAGGGGGTTATAGAAAGTGAGATGGATCCTTGCTCTCCTAACACCAAGAAAAAACTTTTTCTAAAAAATGTTTCTTTTTTTTTTTCCTCTGAAATATTTTTTTCTAAAACAATTTTTTGACCACTGGAGAGTTGTGTTCATTTACAGGAGATTTTGACAATCCATAGGACTACGAAACATCTCTAAATAAATATTATTACCATTATACATTTTTGAATTTTTTCTGTTAACTTGTGACTGAAGAACTAGCAATAACTAAAAATTAATTTAAGATTTGGAGTTGTTGTCGGTGGCCCTAACTACTATTTTTGAGCCTGACTTATTGTTGGAAGACTTGGATCAGTATTCATGCAATTTGGGTTCCACTATGCAGAATTACTCAACACCAAAGTTGACATGCCCCCCCCCCTTCTTTCTCTTTTTTCTCAGTTTTTTTTTTTGTTGCCCTTTTTTGAGATTGGCTATTAGGAATATTTTATTAGAAGTATCCTGTATTTTCTACCTAAGATACATTTCCCACTGATTTCAGTGGATAGTCTGTCCTTAGTATCTATATCCACGGTGCCATGAGAAAGACGCAGTGTTTTTAGTCCTTTTTTCAGTCCTGTTTCAGTTATTTTAGTCCCTTTTCTGTGTTTACCCCCCATAGTGGGACAGTGATTGGACGGCGTATTTGAGCTCGGCCTTCATCACCGTGGCGACGGCGTCCTTACCGGGTCTAAGATATCCAAGGAATTCTCTCGGAGTTAAGACGCTGCGCGTGCGTTTTCTTAACTTTGTTGATCCGATTATTAACTGGTGACTGCTCTTATTTATGATCAGCGGTAATACAGAGACGCCTTTAGGAACCAAACAAATCGCTTGCACTGTTAGCGTCTGACATTAGTACTCAATATATGGGATCTACACAAGAGATCGGGGAATTGTCCATTAATCCCAGACCAATTTTTAGTGCTAGAATACAGCTGCATGGCCTCAATGTGACGAATACTTGTAGTCTTTTGCAATGGCACTTATTACGTTTATGTTTACGCACTAAAATAGATTCCTCACACGTGTCTGGCTCTAAGAAAGTGTGAACTAATTTAAGTTTCTTTTCTAGACAGGGATGTGGTAGTTGCTCCAACTGTAATGATGTCCCAGTTTTTTCTTTGCTCGTACTCATTTATGGGGGCACATACATTGATGTTCCCACTTTTCAGCCATAGAAAGTTAGTCGGTGTGCTTGAGGTATTAATGCAACATGCAAGAGTAAAGGGACATTATTCCCCTAAACTCTCAGTGTTGTTTTTTTAATCTTGACCAACATCCCCTATCAACAAGTAAAAAGGTGTTTCTAGAGGATAGTTGAGTCAATTTGTTTTTACTTTGCACCTTTTCCTTTTCTCTCCACTGGTCTGTCCAACACAATTCAGAAGTTGGCCTAGTGACCCCTTTGAGGGTCACGTCAGACATTGCAGTGCAAGTCTGGCGTGGAGCAAGCCTAATGATGATACCTGAGGGCCCTTGCTTCTGAGAAGGCTCTTACTTCTGATTTACTTATATTCCAAATTAAAGTATTTTTGGAACTATTTTTTGCCTCCTCTTGGAACAGTGTACCTTTTTTGAAGATTAGGAGCAAGAACTATGCCTTTGAGTTTTTGGAGGCCATTAACAGCGTGATACGCTCTGACACCATGGTATAACTTTGCAGCGATCAATATCATACATTGATAATTGATGAGAGCACAGATATTTCAGTTACAAAAATGCTCATCATCTACTTTAAGTTCCAATCTGTAACATCAACAGAGCACAAAACGGTGCCTTGGGGGACTAGTAACTCTGAGTACATGTAATGAGGAAGCTATCACTACAGCTGTAAGAGACTTGTACAGTGCCAATAAACTGGACCTTATGAGAATGGTCATGTTTACGTCAGATGGTGCATCAGTGATGCTGCCCACCTTAAACAATCCATTCCCCATCTAGTTGTTCAGCACTGTGTTACTCACCGAGAAGATTTGGGAGTTGATGATGCCTGGAAAAAAGTGCTGATGATCCAGGAAATGGAGATGTTACTGAGGATTGTCTACACTGTGTTCTCCCGGTCTCCTGTAGGGAAGTCCTAGCTAGACAAAATTGCTTTGGTTACCAAATGTGAAGTGGTCTCCTTTCGGCCACTGAATGAAGTGTGGTTGCTTTCCAGGCATTTTGCAGTTGGTGCTCTTGCGTAATTATGAGATTGCACTTAAATACTTTGAGCATTAAAAGGTTGAGGAGAATGACCCAATTGCTAAGTATTGCTATAAGAAACTATCTGACTCAAACTGCCATATTTCACTTGCAGCACTGTATGACATTCTTAGTCATCTTGCATCTTTATGCAAGTTGTTTCGGAAAAGCTCTTTGACCAGTGTAGAAGCTGTACAGTATGTAAGAGTGAAAATTGGCCAAATCAAGGAACAGTACTTGGGCGGCACTGTCTTTTGGATCAACTCAGTAAGAAATCTGATGGATTTGTGCAGAGAAGACCAAGCGTATAACAGTGAGACGATTTTATCTTTCATTAAACTTCTTTGTGAGCACATGGAAAGAAGGTTCCCAGAAGATGAATTGAAGGAATTCCATGCAGTAACAACACAATCACAGTTTGATTTTGGGACTGAGAATGTACAAAGACTTATTGAAAATCATAAGAAGGTCTTGGTCCTGGGTGATTGTGACACCCCTGATGATGTTGTTTAGCAATACAGAGATTATAAATATGTGGTGGCAGAACATATAAAAAGATTGTTTAGGACCTTTCACGATATGGTGAAAGTCACTCTGCAGAATGCTGCACAGTATAATGTTGCATGTCAGCTTGTTGATGTCTCTGCAGCTTTTCAGGCTTCAAGTGCAGACTGCGAATGAGGATTCAGCCTCATGAACTCAATCAAGTCGAAATTAAGAAACAGACTCAAGGAGAGTTACCTAGATATGCTGATGAGGACAAAGTCCTACCTCTCAAATGGGAAAGTTGACTTAGACTGAGTTTATCAGCACTGGAAGAATAGCAAGGACCGGCGAGAGAAACAAACATGTCACACATCTAATGTTGGCACCTGACTTGTCTAAACTCTGATACGGTTCCTCCTACAGTCTATGTGTGCGTTGAGTAAGAACATTTCTCAGCCTGTCTCTTGGCAGGGGCATCATTGCATTTATCAGTAGTGTGTTAATCAAACTGTAAACGCTAACTAATTGCACAACAGTTTGATGAGCATGGCCCTCTGCAGCACTCCGAGAGTATTCATTAAAGTTTCATAATGGTTCAACCTCCTGATTTCTGTTTTCTCTAACTGGGGTGTAGGTAGTATGTACAGGTCATGTCCTTGGGGTGTGCCACCAGGTCACAAAACTACCTTAATGCCCTATTACATGGAGCAATGTTTATAAAAATTTCCGTTTTTTGCTTTATTGGTAAAACAAAGCTATGGAGATGCAAATACCAAAGACCTTGGTAGTTATGTGCTGCGCTCGCGTCAATGGTCAATTTCTTGGCATTTCTTGGCACACGTATTCTTGGCTGCAGCGCACAGAGACCTTAAACTGCCGCACACAGTGGAAAAGAATTAGAGGGAACATTGGAGCAGGCCACTGACCTTTAAAATGTAAAAGGGAGCCCCTCCACCCTTCCTGCCCAGGGAGAGCCATTCAGTATGCAGATGAATGCAGATGTGAATGGGTGTCCTGTATTTATGACTGTCTGGTTGGAATGCACAAGGGATCTGTCAATCAGCAGAGACCAGATGTGTATTGGAGGCAAGGCTGTAAGGCACAGAAGGCAGTAAGTGCAGAGAAATGCCCACTTTCTAAAAGTGTAATTTCTAAAATAGTAATATTAAATCCAACTTCACCAGTAAGCAGGATTTTCTATTACCATTCTGGCAATACTAAACATGACAGGGATCCTCCTTCCAGATCAGAATCTACCACTTAAAAGTATATGAGGGCAGTTATAATACTAATCTATGAATGGAGCAGGCCTCACAGTACTGGAAAACAAGTTGGTGAGTTTTTCACTACCAGGACATGTGAAACACATAAGTACATGTCCTGCCTTTTACTTACATAGCACCCAACCCTATGGGTTACCTAGGACCTACCTTAGGGGTGACATATATGTAGAAAAAGTTTAAGGCTTAGCAAGTAGTTTTAAAGTTGATGTGGCACTGAAACTGCACACACGAGCCTTGCAATGGCAGGCCTGAGACATGGTTAAGGGGCTACTGATGTGGGTGGCACAATCAGTGCTGCAGGCCCACTAGTAGCATTTGATTTACAGCACCTGGGCACAGGTAGTCCACTTTAGTAGGGACATATAGGTAAATTAAATATGCTAGTTGGGTAGGAACCAATGTTATCATGATTTTTGGGAGAGAGCACATGCACGTTAGCACTGGTTAGCAATGGTAAAGTGTCCAGAGTCTTAAAGCCAACACAAATGAGGTCAGAAAAAGAGGAGGAGGAACGCAAAAAGATTGGAGTGACCCTTCAGAGAGGGCCATTTTCCAACATGTATAATTTGTCTTCTTTCTCTAACTATTGATGAACTTTCAAGGAATGATCAACGGGTGTGATTTAACTTAAAATGGATCGGAAATGCAAAGCTGTTTGGAACAGGGGCTCCCAAAAGAGGTATGCTCAGGGCCCCTAAAATCCTTCAGATGTCCCTGGTTATGAGGTGCATGTATATACGAGCATTAGCATAAAACAACATGGCCACCCTACCCCCCTCAGAATGCGATGAGGGTCTCAAGTCTCTGGTATCTTAGAGATATTCGGGCCGCCATCAGCACTGCAGGGGCAGCAGGCAAAAATTAATTTCCAGATTAACAAAGTGTAAGCTCCTGAAAGCATACCCGCCATGTTTTGGGGAAAATTGCAACTTCCTAACTCTGATGCTACTATTTTTAATCAGCCAGTCCTGGCTTTTCATTTTTGGCACTTGTAGTTTCACTTTCTAGCATGCAGTGCACCACCACCCAGACAACCCCCCGTCCAACATTTAATCTTCAAGCTCAACACACAGGATAAAGCAACCATCAGAGGCACCATCACAAACCAACCCCCAGGCCGTCACTCCAGCTTCAACACCATTACAGACTTCATTGCGCCCCTAGCCATAGACTCCAAGGACTACATTGTCCTTGGTGACCTAAATTGCCACATCAATGACTCCAAGGATAACAACACTGCACACCTCCTCGACAGTATGAGCAGCCTCAGATTGACTCAGATCATCCATGACCCTATTCACACTGTAGGACACACGCAGGACCCTATTTTGACCTCCAGCAACTGCGTCAAATACAGCCATGTCACAGAACTCACATGGACTGATTACTCAACGTCCACTTCAGCACCTTCACCCCCAAGATGACCAGCGCCGCCCACCTGAGGTGGAACAAAATTTCAGAGACCATCTGGGTGGACGCCCTCAACACCTCCAACACCACTACTGCCACCAGTCTTGAACAGGGAGTGAAAAACCTCAACGCCTGGATCCCCAATTGCCCTGACAGTATTGTCCCCATCAAGATTACCATCCATAGAAAATTCTTTAATAAGGCCAGATGGTACACCCAAAAATGCAGAACAGCGAAACTAGACAGCAAACAGCTGGTGAGGAGATGGTGCTCCAGCAAGGGCACCTCTGACAGAGCAGTCTTCAAGACCTTCCTCAACCACCACCAGCTGAGGGCACAAAGAAGACAGCCCTTGCCTCACACATCCAAGCTAGCACCAACAACACCAGGGACTTTTTCAACATCATTAAGGAATTCTCCAACCCGGCTGCCAGTGAAAACAACATCACACCCTAACAGGAGCTGTGCAACAACCTCGCCCACTGCTTCCATGACAAGATCGCAAACATATAGAGAAACTTTGAACTCCAACCCACACCTACAGACTTCCTCAACATATACACCACCAACGTAGCCAACAGAAACCACACATTGATCATCTGGAACATCCTCCCCACCTAGGACATCACCTGCACTATGAAATCCATCCATTTGGGGGCTCCCACAAACCCATGCCCACACCACATCCTCAACGTTGGAAACCAAAGGATCGGCAAGAACTCACCACGCTTCTCAACACCTTTCCCGATGCCTGGAAACATGCCAAAGTCAGACCACTACTCAAAAAACCCTCCGCCAACCCCATGAAATCTAAACACTACCGGAAAATATCCATGCTCCCATTCCCAAGGTAGGCAACTCCTGACATACCTGAAGTGGAACCAGCTACTCAATACCTCCCAATCTGGCTTCCGCAGCAATACCAGCACCAAAACTGCTCTACTTACAGCACCCAACAACATCTGAACCCTTCTTGACAGAGGAAAACCAGCAGCTTTGATCCTCCTCGACCTATTGACAGCCTTTAACATTGTAGCCCACCACATGCTGAACAAAAGACTTAACCACATCCGCCTACAAGTGAACGTGCTCAGATTGATCTCCTCCTTCCTCACCTGAAGAACTCAGAGGATCCTACTCCCGCCTTTCACCTCTGAACCCAAGAAGATCACCTGTCGTGTCATCCAGGGCTCATTCCTCAGACCCACGCTCTTCAACAAATATATATGACCCGGCTGGACAACATCGTCAGATCCCATGATCTCAACATAATTTCCTTTGCAGATGACACCCAACTCCTCCTCACACTCGCCAACAATCCCTCCACCACGAGAACTAACTTCCACAAATGCATGACAAGCATCGTTGAGTGGATGAAGAACAACTGCCTGCAGCTGAACACAGACAAGACGGAAGTACTGATCTTTGGCAACAGCAGCAACAAATGTAATGACTCCTGGTGGCAGTCAGACCTAGGACCCATACCCACTCCCTCTGACCACGCCAGAAACCTCAGAATCATCATTGACAACAAGCTCACCATGAAATCACAAATCAATGCTGTATCCTCCGTCTGCTTCCTCATTTTGCACATGCTACGAATAATCTTCAAGTGGCTACCCCTACACATGAGACGCACCATGACACAGGCCTTCATCACCAGACGACTGGTCTATGGCAACATCCTCTACATAGCAAATGCCACACACCTCCTACAGAGACTTGAGACCATACAGAATGCCACAGCCAGACTCATCCTTGGCATTGCCCAAAAAAACCACATCACACCCCACCTCAGGCAATTCCACTGGCTCCCTGTACAGAAGAAATGCCAATTCAAGGCTCCACACAACCAAGGACCCACGCACATTAACCATCGCCTGAAATTCCATCAACGATTGAGAAGGCTATGCTCTGCCTCCCTTTCACTTGCCCATACTCCCCACATCTACAGAAGCAGAAGTGGAGGAGGCTCATTCTCTAACATTGCAGCAAAAACCTGGAACAGCCTCCCCATGCACCTCTGGAACATCACCTCACTTCCGGAATTACAAATGGCCCTCTAGACCTGGCCGTTCAAATAAGCTTCCAGGACCTGTAAGCACCTGGATACCCTATCAGTCGATTAACTGCGCTTTATAAATCCTGATTGATTGAACATAAGCAAGTATCAATCTTCAAATTATAGAACGTGAAGCTCTTGAAACCAAAATCAAAATACCAGGATTAGTGAAAGTGGCATGACGCACTCTCTGACCTTTGATGCTATTGCAATGTTGACCACATGGTCCACCCTCAGTTGCTCAAGAGAACTCGGGCCCTGATTCTGACCCCGGCGGTTCCTTACCGCTGGGGCCGGGGATGCGGGAGCACCGCCAACAGGCTGGCGGTGCCCCGCAGGGCATTCTGACCGCGGCGGTTTGGCCGCGGTCAGACAAGGAAAACCGGCGGTCTCCCGCCGGTTTTCCGCTGCCCTTGTGAATCCCCCATGGCGGCGGAGCGCGCTCCGCCGCCATGGGGATTCTGACACCCCCTACTGCCATCCTGTTCCTGGCGGGTCTCCCGCCAGGAACAGGATGGCGGTAGGGGGTGCCGCGGGGCCCCTGGGGGCCCCTGCAGTGCCCATGCCAATGGCATGGGCACTGCAGGGGCCCCCGTAAGAGGGCCCAACTTTGTTATGCAGACACTGAAATACGCGACGGGTGCCACTGCACCCGTCGCACATACCCACTCCGCCGGCTCCATTCGGAGCCGGCTTCCTCGTGGGGAGGGGTTTCCCGCTGGGCTGGCGGGCGGCCTTCTGGCGGTCGCCCGCCAGGCCAGCGGGAAAGCCAGAATGGCCTCCGCGGTCTTTCGACCGCGGAGCGGCCATATGGCAGCTCCCTCCACGCGGGCGGCGACCGCCGCCCGCGGGGGTCAGAATGACCCCCTCGGTCTCCTTCTTTGGAGCGAGGGGAAAGGAAGCAAGTGGAAACTACATCAAATGCATATGACTCTAGAACCCTGTTCACTATCTGATTCTACCTTCATGACCTCTGGGACCAGAGGAAGCAAGGACATTTCTAGGGGTATCAAATGTCAATTAAGGTGTGGCCACTCCTCGCTCTCCCTGATTGACAACCTTTTGAAAGTTTCTGTTGGCCGACAAGCCAGGCTTGTCTCAACATTAAGGTAACCAGATAACTCGATCTTCCATTGTCAATCCCATGCATTATGGAAGTTGTAGTCCTGGTAAACTTCAACTGCGCCAATGAAACTAAAGTTCTAGGTTACATCTGGTAGCTAAAGGCAAAACTAAATTGCAGTAGGTGGCCCTCGTGACATGATGTTATCTGATAACTGTACTCAAGAAGTTACACTGATCCACTTTGAAGCTGCAATTCCACTTAAAAAATGTAGGCATTTTGTTGAAGGGTGAACCCTTGTGAAGTATTCCCGTTATTTGCATTGAACATGAAGAGCCTCTACTTTAGATTGTAATACCAACTCACTGTGCACAGAAAGGAAAAAACACTCATTTTCGCGAGTAGACAAAATTGATAAATACAGTGCTGGAAGCAGATTGGCTAAAGCTCACAGCAAAAAACATAGTCAAAGCCAATAGAGATTACAAAGGTACAGAGGGGATAGGTGAAAGGGTGTTAAAGATGTTAAACAGAAGTACTGTAGCACATTACAGGCAAGGGCATAGGAGAGGGTGGAATAAACATGAGGAGAAGAGAGAAGATGGGTGTAGAAGGAGTGATAGGAAGCAGGAATAGGAGGAGACAAACACTGAGGCACGACATGGAAACCAATATAATGGATATCCCTGTCACACATTGGAGTGGAGTGCCACACTTATAGCAGGGATAGGGGAAAGTAGGCAGGAGGGTAGGACCCCTGCAGGTGCCACTAGAGAGATACTGAGGCGTGAATTTAGCCGAAGAAGCAGACACGTGTGGAAGGAGGACCTTCCTAGTGTGAAGTGGGATCTGTGCGAAAGATGTACAAATGGATGTTCACTGGGATAAACAGCGATTTAGGGGTGGTGATGTGTCCACAAATAGAGAACTGCAGGGAGTGACATGCTGCAAGAGAAGTACCTGATCGGACAGTCTGTGCTCTAGGATAGATACCAATGGGGTAAAATATGCCATGAGAAAGTTCTGCCCAAGTTTGTGACCTGGGACAGAGAGCTGAATGTGATGATATGTGTCTCAGTAGCAAGGTCTGGAGGTGGTGCGATGTGCCCTGTGATTGCATTATGCATTCAATAAAAAGTGCGAAAAGTGACAGAGGCAGCATTGAAGAAATAACTGCAGGGGGGAGATGTGTGTGTTGGTGGTGGTGTGCGTTTTGCAGGAGAGATCTGCATTCTATAAAATCACGTTGGAGGTCACTGTTTGTCCACTGGAAATCCACAGCCTTTGACATCAAACCAGGAATTACCTTCAGTGTAGGGAACACTGCTCCCAATATGGTGTTGCTGCAGCCCACGAAAGCTATTAATGTAATATTTATGAAGTAGAAGCCAGTGGTGATGCAATAAAAGGAACCTAGCATGATGTCACTGAAACAAGGACAGCCTTAGTGACACACTGTAAAGGCAGCTCCAAGTGGGATGTAATTATTGCAAACAAGCAATGGAAAAACTAATAGGTTTTGCGTTTGCAAAATCTATTGGCTTTGCCAATGTTTTTTTTACATGTTGCACAGGTAAAGAGGCACTGCCAACATGGCTGAAAAGAAACAATACAACAAGGCCAGTGTGCTTGCAACTTTGTGTAACAGTTAGATATTACAAAAATATGTTTTTTCACATTGTAAACCCACAGACTGTCTTTAAAAAAACTGAATCACTCATTGACATTTTGTTTTGCTGTTCTTTGGTGGTGCTATTTTACCAGCACTTGCTCAAAAGATCACAGCCACAAACGAAGGAGGTGGTACTTGACAACAGCATGCATTGATGACCCCTTGCTTTTCACCACCAACCTTCTGTGTCAGCAAGAGACCAGTGTCATCTAGTCCTAAAGTATAGTGGGTAAACTCTTCAATTTGAAACCTGAAGATCCGAGCGCTTCCAATCCCAGCACTGGCACTTCACCAAGATATCTTGTGATTCTCGCAAAATCAGTGTGTCTCAGATTGTCATAAGTGTATGTGAATATGGTGGTTGTTCTGCCACAATTACATATTTGTAAAACATAGTCATTATTGGAATCTCATAATTTGCTCCATGGTGCTTGACGCATAGCCCCCACCTCCATCTTTGCAAGACGCCTTGTGCCCAGAAAAAAATCTCTGCAAAGAGATGGTGGCTCCTTGTAGCCAAAACAACATGTATTAAACACCTAAAGTACAGCAAGTTATTTGGTATCTGCATTTTCAAGATTTAAACAACAGTCATACTGTGCCTAATAAAATGAACTCATTATGCACAAATCAAAAATAAGCAGTGATGGGAAAAAGTAGTGGGGAGATGGCTTAAGCAGCAAGGCAGGAGGGGTGGGTGATGGACAAGCAATGAGGGAGGAGAAAGCAATAATGAGGACATTAGCGGATGGGGGAAGGTGCTAGGAACGATGTGGGAAGAGCACTGAGGAGAAGAGGAAAAAGCCTGTAGGTGCCCTCGTATGGAGTGCTAGATACCACATCTTCTTAAAAGTACCCCCTGAAATGCGTAGTCAGTTGAAGTTGTACTTGGGCCATGCTCCAAAGCAGGGACAGGCAAAGCAAGAAGACTTGCAAAGTAAAAACAGACAATGTCCTGACCAATCAGAAGCATGGAACTTAGAGCAACGTTGATTCCAATGAACGGTAAGTAAGGGTAAGTAATGGGCGGGTTCTAAGCCACTTTTAAGATTTCTTTTTTTTTACTACAAAAGATTTTGCAAGCACAGTACAAGTGCTGTCCAGGCAAAGCCTAATAATAGATCCAAGTGTGATATCACTGCAGTAAAGGAAAGCTTTCAGTGTGAGGTCAGTGCAGTAGGTGCACCCCTGCATGTGTTCACACTACTAGGGACAGATACCAGTGTGAAATCACAGCAATAAAATATACCTCCCACTGTGATATCACTGTAGGAAAGGGTGGTTTCCATGTAAAATCAACACAGTAAGTGCACCCCCAGTACAGGGTAATATAACTGCATTAAGGACATGTCCCAGTGTGAGGTCACAGTCGTAAAGGACAGCTTCTAGTCTGAGGTCAATGCAGTAAGCACACCCCTGTATTATTGTAAATTAACAGTACATTTTTCATGAATAAAACTATAGAACATTATTGTGTAATAAGAAAAATGTCAATAGAACTATAGCAATACATTTTATACAATTAACGCTCTCCCAGATTCTACACATTTCATTTATAACCATCTTACCAAAAGTGCAGAAGCTGTTTCAGAAGCCCCAAGGTAGAGAGGGGTTACTGGGTTCAACGAGTATCAATCATAGCTGTTTACCATCACAGTCCTGGGACCTAACCTTACTACATGGTCCAAAACTGAGCACCAAGTATAACCCTTTACCACTTGATCATCAGGGAAGTGAAATCACGCAGACGAGGGCTTAATGATGGAGGTGATGCAGGTTCGAGACTTAGTGCTCAACAAATCAATTAATGTGTTAATAACTTAGGCCTAATTCATATTTCGACAGACAGGTTACTCCGTCACAGCGGTGATGGATATCCCGTCTACCAAAATATAAATCCCATTGTTTCCTAGAGGATTTATATTTCGTCGGACAGGATATCCATCACCGTTATGACGGAGTAACCAGTCCGCTGAAATCTAAATCAGTGTTCTTTTCAGTCTTTGAAAAAGATATATTTTAATTCATCACATACAACCTAATGCTGCACACCATATATCCAAAGGCAGCACTAGATAGTGGGAATTACTCTGCGCAATGGCGCTGTTAAACACTACATGGCTGTGCCCCGGGGAACATTTCTAACAGTACCCCTAGAGCGACCAGTCCTGAAAAGTCTCTGTGATTCTTCTTGAGACTGGGGGAAGGCCAGAACACTGTGTTGCTGGGGAAGGTGATTAACTTGGTTGAACCCAGCTCTTGTGTTTATTCCCTCTGTGCTTGTATAGCATTTCTTCCTTTCTAATTCAGTGATCTCCTAGATTGGAAAGTAACTTATTAAATTGTGTTTCACCTTCTAGTGAATGCAACACCGGCCCTCTTTGATGGGGTGTCACCTTGCCAAGGTGTGTGTGCAAAACAAGCTACAAAGTGCAGTCAGCTGTATCTTGGGCTGGCCACCTGACACGTGCATAGTCAATGTCAGTTCAAAGATCACAACCTCTGCTTTAAAAGTCGTACCCCTGCATTCTAACAAAACCTAATTTTCTGGGCGTATCTAGTAAAACCACCAACCAATGCATGAATTCACATACCGCCCCCTCACTAAATATCAAACCTAACTCCTATTATTGAATTTATTCTGCACATACAAATTGGAGTGAATGCATGGCATGTTTCTTTAAGAGCACAAGACTAGATTCAATAACCAGAAATAGGCAAAAAACGATTAACCCTGGGATTCAGAGCAGGGTGCTTAAAGCACTACAGCACCTCATATGAGATAGTAAGCACTATAATAATGTCATTACTATACACATACAATGTATAACTCACACTAGTAGCAATATCATAACACTCAGTGGTTGGACAGCAGCTTGTAATTCATACAGGCTGCATAATAATTTTCCTTTACTGCATTCCGTAAGACAAAAGAGCTAAGTACTGTACCAGTCCACGGCAAACAAAAACACCCATCACCAGCAGAACAGACATATAATAACTAAAGAGATCTGGCACATGTAGCTGGGCAACAGGTGATTTCAATTTAGTCCATCACTGTAGGTCCCTACATGCTACATACTATGACACTTGTTAACATCTCACAATGAAAATCAGATATGGAATGATATTAACAAAGCACATCCCAGCAGATCTGTCCATCATTTTTCCTTTTAACATTGCCTGCTCAGGGCCATTAACTTTAAACAAAATATATCAGAATGGTCAGCCTAGTGTAGTAGCCAGTTAAATGAAATATAACAAAACAACATCACCATAAAAGGATGAGCTGCTCAAAGCTGCCCACTTACTAAAACCCATAAACTGTGTGCCTATCTAGCGCTGTGTCCCATTCCACAATATTGGTGGTTTTCACCACCACATATGAACAATTCCCACAAAGGATCAAAACAAGACAACATCTTTCCAACCACACACACTACTTAATGTAGCATGATACCCATGCAGGCAAGCATGTCAGTGCTCCAAATCGGCATTGTAAGTACTATATACGTATTGCAATACAATACAATTGAAGTAACTGTGCATGTGGATTGGTAAACCATGCACCTTGGGTTCTTCCTCAGGTGCAATCACAAAACCACTATCCAAACAATCTAGATACCCACTCCTGACCATAACAGTGAGCACTTAGGTCTTAGCACAGGCCCCTCCATTGATGGCAGGTTTCCTCAAACATTCTGGTTCTTCCTTCAGGAGAACTGTGAATTGCAATCCATATTATCTAGCTCCTTGTTAATAAATGGATTTCTGGTTGGCAGAGATACGCACCCTGTCCAAGCAGGACCCACAACCCAAAGTCAGGGTAAGTCAGATACATACTAAAAGCTAGCTAGCTCACCCTCTGGTAGCTTGACACAGAGCAGTCAGATTTAACTTAAGAGGCAATGTATAAAGTATTTGTGCAATACTTCAAACAATAACACAGGAACACAAAAAGACTCCACATCAAGTTTGAAAAATGGGGTATATTTTTATAAGCAAAACAACAAAAATCCAATAAAAAAAAAGAAGTCAAGATATGATTTTTTAAAGAACAAATATGCAAGTAGCGCTTAGAAGCAATAAGTGCCTACTGGGATTATCTGGTCGTGCTAGACCGGGTAAAATACAAAAGTTCAAGTCAACCGCAATGCAGCGCGGTTTAGCTACAGTCCCAGGTAACTCCAGCTGAAGTTTTACCTTCTCAGAATTAAGCCAAGACTCACGCTCGCGGGGAGAGGTTCGCCGGGAGCAAGGAGAGTGTCGCTGATGGTGGTTCGGGGGTGGGAAGAGTTGGCCAGGTGTCATGGACGGGTGGGCTGCAGCCTTGAGGTTGTGAGCGGCAATACTTGCTGTGCAAAGAGATGAACTTGCTGTAGCTTGCACTGAGCGGCGCAGTTCAGGTGCCTGCAGGCCCGTTCACAACTGCAAAGAGCCCAAAAGCTGGATTTCACAAGCCACAAAACCATTTAAAGGGCCCAGGACTTGAGAGGCATGTCTTGAGGGTCAGGAGCTGGATGAAGACAGGTCCAGGAGTTGTAGCAGGAGTGTTGGAAGTCTTTTGTGCCCCTGAGACTTCAGAAAAAAGGAGGCAAACCTGTTAGCACTTGGAGACACGTTAGTTCTGGGATGGAGAGGTACAGGTCCAATCCTTCTCATTCCCTGGCAGGAGGGCAGCAGGCAGCAGGACTGTTCAGCAAAGCAGCAGTATCTGCTCATCAGAGTCAGTCCTTGTAGCAGCACAGCAGTCCTTCCCCCTGGCAGGGTACCCACAGATCCAGAGGTGTACTGAGTTGGTGGTGTCAAAGGTCCAGTACTTATACCCATTTGTGCCTTTGTAATGGGGGACACTTCAGAGAAGGATCTTTGAATTGCACAGAGGCCTTACCTTCCTGCCTTGGCTCCAGCCTCACTACAGGGGGTATGCCGCTCTTTGTGTGTGGCACGACACTGCCCTTTCAGGTGTGTCAGCCCCTCCCACCTATCCTCCCCAGGATGGCCCATCCGGATATTGATGGCCTATCAGTCACAACTATGCTCCCTATGTATGTGGCTTTCTAGAGGGAATGCACAAGCCCAGCTGTCACTCCACCTCAGACATGCATTGGAGACAGGCTGTAGGCACCTAATGACTAATGTAAGGAAATGTCAACTGTCTTAAAATGGCATATTCAGAACTGCAATTTAAAATATGACTTCACCATGAGTTGTGATTTTAAATTGTGACTTCAGAGACACCAAACTTGACAAACTTATCTCATCCATATTGGGAATTACACATATAAGATGTAATACGGTTGTGCCAATGTTATCCTATAGGAGAGGTAGGCCTTGCATTAGTGAAGAATAGATTTGGGAGTTTTTTCACACCAGGACTTGTAAAACTTAAAGTACATGTCCTGCTTTTAAATACATTGCACCCTGCCCTGAGGGTCACATAGGGCCTACCTTAGAGGTGACCTTTATGTATAAAAAGGGAAGGTTTAGGTTGAAATGGCAGTGTAACACCACACAGAAAGGCTCTGCAATGGCAGGCCTGAAACATGGATATGGGGCTACTTAAGTGGGTGGCACAATCAGTGCTGCAAGGCCACTAGCAGCATTTAATTTACAGGCCCTGGGCACATTTAGTGCACTTTACTTTGGACTTAGAAATAAATTAAATATGCCAATTGGGGTTAAGCCAATGTTACCATGATTTAGGGGAGAGAGCACAAGCCCTTTTTCACTGGTTAGCAGTGGTAACGTACACAGAGTCCTATAACCAGCAAAAGCGAGGTCAGAAAATGAGGGGAGGCAGTCAAAAAGTTGGGGAGAAGGTCACCGTAAGGTGATCTAACACTCCTCGGTACTTCTTGTCACATGGCTTCACCGTAAAACTCCAGTGGAATCAAATTCCATTGCATCCTGCAACTGAAGTAGTTGCTGCTGGACATTGAGCCTAACACTTGGAGGGCAGTGCAGGTCATTCTGCGGTGCTGCAGTGCATTTCTTTGGCTTATCTTTCCTAGACACCCTTGCTGTCTCTCTTCCTCTTAACAGCATCTTCATTATGAAAGGACACCTCCCATGCCTTATCTGAGCAGTCAGTCAACTCTCTCCCTTAAAGCAAAGACCAGGAGCTCCTCCTGGTACGTTCCCAGGTTTGGAGGTAGTTACACCCACCCTGGAGCACACAGAGTTTCTTGGTCACCAATGGATTATAGACCACAGGTTCTGGTAGATAAATCTTGGTGCAGTAGCTGGAAGTTTCTGTAGCATCCTAATACCAAGTTTGTAGACACTTGTGTATTTCAGCATTCAGCTCTAAGATTGGCTCTGGGAAGTTGTGGAACACACTTTTTGCACACACACTCTCTTCATACAACAATAAGGTTCAGTTAGTTATACATGCGAAATCCATGGATCCACATGGATGGGCAAAGGACCTGGTTGTAGGCAACTGGTAGATCACATTTAAAAAGTAGGTAATGGCTAGTAGGTGAGCCTTCCTGCCAGGAACAGATAAGAAGGCCTGCCTTACCAGTATAATCATTATCACTGTAGCCCAATGACGTGAAGGTGGTCACATTTGGTAAAAATTAGGGTGTACATGGTAAACGACTCCAGAACTCAAAGCCAAACTCAATCTGTGTTACTAAAAAGGCCTCTTGTGCACATGCATAGTTTTTGTGGGCCCTGAGATAATAATACATTAAAAATGTTTTCACTTGTACCAGCACAATAATATTGCCAGAAACGTTTTCCCCACTTTATACTAGCTGAAGCACCATAAACTCCAAAACATTTATACGGCCACAACAAATCCTCAGAAAGTCACGCCTTATTTCGTGTTAAAGAGCCATAGGTACATAAATAGGTCATTCCACTGAGATACATTCAGACATGTACACTGAATACTGTTGGTTTCCCTTTAACACCTCCTGATCAGCCATGCTTGCCAAATTTTTACTGCTTGTTTATTCTGTTGTTAAACTGTTTAACATAGGTAGTCAATTTTAATATCCTGAGCCACTCTGTGGAGAATAAGACAAATATGTCTTAATGATATTCAGCTTGAGAACAGGTTTCAGCATATTCTTTCTTTAGTATGATATGCTCACATTTTTTTTAAATCAGCACAAGCACTTGTGTTTGAACAAACACCGTTGACAACTCTGTAGTCACATCATGAAGATGAAAATACCTATGAAGGGATTTTGTTTCAAAAGCAGCCATAGGAGGTCTACTGTGTCAGACAGCTTCCCTATATGTTACTAATGGCATCACCTTTGCTTTACCTGTTTCTAATGGGCGACAAAGGCTTAGCCACCATATTTAGCATCAAATCTCTTTAACACTGTACCCATCATTAAGGCATTGTGCATTTTGTGCTCATGTTCATATTTCCACCTCAACTGTTGATCAACCTAACTATCCTATACTTCTAATGTTAACACTTCAATTTACATTGCTCCATATTCCCTATATTGTGAATATGCTATTTACCAAATGATAGATTGCACTGTGCCATCAATGCAGTAAGTGCACCCTGATAAACAATTGCTGCAGTAAAGCCTGATTCCATTATGATGTAACAGCATAAAAATGGCAGCTTCCAGTGTGAAGTCACTGCAGTAAGTACAGTCCTCAGTGTGAAGTCCAGTAAAGTTGGTGCCTCCGTAGTAAAGAATACCTTTCATTGCAGTAAGTGCAACCTCAGTAAGTCTTCACTGCAGTAAGAGCAGTAAACAGTGTGAAATCATAGGAGTAAAGGAAAGCTCCCATTGTGATATCACAGCACTAGTCTACTTACAAACCAAATACTTCTGTGACATATTTGAACTTACATCTGCATTTTCTATAAAAAGCAGTGGTTTTCCTAGCAAGACACAGGGGGGCGCATCTAGAACCAAACTTTGGTTTGGGGCTAACATGTCAACCCATGTAGGCGAGGCAAAAGCATAAAATATTAGAAAGGAGCTATCCTTAGAGCCGGTGAAAAAAAGTGGAGTGATTAATTTTCCATGTAAAACATACTGGTGAAACACAATACAATTACAATAAACATGTTTTAAGAGATTTAACAATGTTTTCAGGTCACCGATAGAGATCTTTAAAAAGGGGATTGAGAGATTTGGCACCTGAAAAGCAGCTTCTACAAATTTCAGTACAAAGATATAAAATGTTTCACAAAACTATTTAAAGATGACACCATTTCTCCAATTCCTTCTGTAAAATGACAGCTCATTAAATAAATCTTTACAATTTAATCTTCAGAAAGAAGCTCCTACCATTAGTTGACAAAAAGTAGGGCTTCAGTCTGCTCAGTGAGGCTTTGCAACATATGCTTGTCTGAGGCCACACACATGCACAGGCCTCAGAATATTGAGCTTAGAGGGTTTATTCACATGATTCTGAGATGTGCTACTGGCAAGTGACAGGTTTGGTTCTTAATACTGCTCCCATTTCTCCTGTGATTGAATAAATATGTGCTAATCACCTAGCAATAGTACTGCCTGTTAATTATTCTACCAGGAATCTGTGCTATCCTAAATCAAAATCAAATTGTTGTTAACACTCAAATTGAGCAGTTCTCATATGAGATGAATGAGCTACAGCAACGTATGAAGCCAGCAGGTCTAAACAACTGGCAAATAAGTTGTTGCCTTGAAATACATGTGCAACAATTTTTCTTCTAGTTTGCAAAGAGTACAAGTATCATTCAAGCTCCAGAAAATACTGAGTATGTGGCTGATGGAAATGTCCTGCACAGAGGTCACTCCAAAGGAAATATACAGTGTTCCTCTTAATAGCATATATTATAATAACAAAAAACATGTTTTCAATTCTGTTTTGAAGCCCCCTGTCACATAAATTGACAAATTCACTAAAATAGCAATGTTGCAGAGGTATGGCTCTGGTTAGACATAAATCATATGTTCAGGCTTCACATAGTTAAGCTTTCTCTCCATCTATATGTCATGTGCGAGATATCTGAGCTATCCCTCAGGTGACAATGCCCCATCACCAAAGGGCAAGAGCCACAGCCTTTCATTTTTTCCTAAAACTTTCCCAACCTTCATGCTAGCTATGCATTTAGTACCTGAGGGCATCTGCTAAATATATTGAAAACATATGCATGCAAGATATGATTTGAGTTTAGTTGTTGCTTATAAAGTGCAATAAATGCCCTAAGGATGGTGCTGGTCTGATTAACAACAATTTGTGTTTTTACACAAGTACTGATTATTACATGTTCTACATGTACGTCTTAATATTTTATCCTGATACATTTCCTCTGTTTTTTTCAGTGAAATCTGTCATAGCTCATCATGGTAATTGGCACACAATTCAACATTCCAACTCTGTTCAAACATCTATTTGCACAGGGATCTAAACTTTAAAACACAACTTTAAATCCTGATTCAACAAAAATCTATATGTTTATAGAAAGCAGGGATAGGCATAGGTTATACCAACAGAGATTGGTCTAATGTGAATTAAATTTACAAGTCTCTTCTAGTAAGAGGCTGAATTTCTACAAGATAGAATACAAGGATTCGGATTATGCTTCAAGATAGCATTTTATTGGCGGTCACCTCCAAAGAGTATCTAAATGAAACTCTTTGGCCAAAGCAACTGACCTTTCCCTTAGCCTCTGATGTCTTTTATTACAAAAAAAACCCTCCCCACTTTACCACCCTATACATGCGTCACAATTTCCAGGTGCCTTCAAGCAAACATTTATTGAAGCATCTTTAAACCACAACAAGGACAGGATGTTAAAACACAGAGATAACATTTCTAGAACATAGGGCAGTTTAACACATCTACAAAGTTTCACATCTGCAATAAATTAAATTAAGCAGGTGATGAAGGCATACAATTTTTGTTCGTAGATAAGAACAAATGGACAAAATGGAGCATTCACGGCAAGTTAAGAAATCCATTTTTCACAAACCGCCCTTTTTGCCATGAGGCGAACATTTTATACCATTCAAATAATAGAAACATCACCAATATGAGTAAACAAATAAGAATCCGTGCAAAAAATATTACGATACCTTGCTTTCTTTGTTCATCACCTTTTTCTCCTCAGAGATATTGTCATACCTAGCCATTTTCCCTATCTACTCTAACAGACAAAAGATATAATTCCCCAGTGTCCTGTACTTCCAAGCCTCACTGGCAAGCTTATGTACTGGTCCGACGTTGGCGGTCTTGACCACTGGCATGGGGGGCAGTCCGTCCTGGGACTGTTTCTTCCTTTAAGTCTCTTTATAGTTCAACCGTACCCTATTCCTCAAATGGGATCTATGTCCATATATCTCAGAATCAAAAAGTTCAGGAGAAGAAGATTTATCAGTGTGTTATTCTGGTGTCCCGATTTCACCATTTAAAAAAATCACTTCCCCATTCCCAAAAGGAATTTGGTACGGAATGTGCTCAGTCTCGGTATCCGGGCAATTGTCTGATACCCACTGGTAATAAGGTAAAGGTAAAGGGCACTTTTTTACATGTGATGCATGAATCCAATTTTCTTTCCATCACATTTTACAGCAGTCTGGGTGGCCAGGAGAACTTGCAGGGGCGCCTTCCATTTGGGTTAAAGGCTCCTTTTTTGGGGGGAATTCTTTACAAAGATCCAATCTCCTGGCTTGATGGAGTGTCCAGAGCCCTCAAGTCTCCTGGGCAGTGCCTCTTTGACCTGTTCATAGATACAACGCAATTGTTCAGTTAACTGCACACAATAGTCTAAAAACAGTGGGTAGTCTATATCAGCAAATTTCTTTGTCCTATGTACACCCCAAACATTAGCAGGTCGCCCCATTATTACCTCATAAGGAGAGACTTTGTTTTTAGAATGTGGTGCATTTCTCATGGACAGTAAAGCTATTGGCAGTGCATCTGGCCATTTTAGTTTTGTCTCAGCACAATCTTAGCTAGTTTGTTCTTTAAAGTACCGTTACAGCGTTCCACTAAACCTGCTGATTGAGGATGATAGGCACAATGAAATTTCTGTTTTATCTGCAACCCTTTACAGACCAGATCCATAACTTTCCCAGTGAAATGACTGCCATTGTCACTCCATATTGTTCGAGGCTGGCCATACCCGGGGAAGTATTCTTTCATCAAGACCTTAGCAGCACTGGCAGCAGAACAGTCTGTCAGTGGATAGGCCTCCACCCATCGACTGAAGGTACATATTACCACCAGCATATACCTTTTCTTGTTCACCGGTTCCATTTCTACAAAATCCATTTGCCGGACTTCAAATGGCAAGTCTGGTGGTGCAAAATTTCCTTTAGGGACAAGAGTGCCTTTTCCTACATTGTATGTCTGGCATGTGATGCACCTTTTTACATGAGAACTTGCATATATTGGTATGTTCTTGTTATGCCATACATGATCCAATGTATCAACTATTCCTTGAGCTCTAATATGTGCAGATACATGTGCTGAGGAAACTATGGCATTCACATAAGCATTAGGTAACATTCATCTCCTTTTCTTCATCTTGTCTACCCAACATCCTTCACTATCTAAGGTGGCACAAATGTACCACTCAACAAGTTCCTCCGGAGTAGCTGCGTCCTGAATATCCTTTACACAATCTATTGTCTGGTTCATCATGCCAACTTCTGGTAACCATCTAGCTGTCCCTGTCACATACATAGTATTGTACTCAGCTTGTGCAGTATTTTTTGCTGTCCTGTCTGCAAGTGCATTTCCTTTTCAACATCATTCTCAATTTTCTTGTGAGCTGAACATTTAACCACAGCCAATTTCTTAGGCAACATTAAAACATTTAGTAATTTTCCAATAAGTTCACCATGACGTATTTGTGTTCCATGAGTGGTCATAAAGCCCCTTTCTCTCCATAATTTACCAAAGGAATGTGCTACACCCAAAGCATATTGGCTGTCAGTATACACATTAACTTGCAAGTCTTCACTCAATTCACATGCCTGAGTCAAGGCTATCAATTCTGCAGCTTGTGCAGAGTTGTAGGGTATCTTGTTGCTTTCCACTATAGTCATACATAGTAATTGCATAATCTGCAACTGTGGTCCCATTAGATAATTTTGAGCAGGAACCATCAACATCCGATTCGCCATCCCACTCTTCCAATGGCATGTCAGTGAGGTCCACTCTACCTTTGGTCTCTTGTTCTGTTCTGATAATACAGTCATGTATTTCTTCTGGGAACACTTCTTCATTAGGTAAAGGTAACATAGTTGCCGGGTTCAAAACATTACATCTCCGTATTGTGATATGCGGAGAAAACAAAGTGAGTTTGTAGCCTGTCAACCTAGCATTTGTCAAATGTTGTGTCTGTGTTTTGCTCAGTAGGACATCTAGTTCACAATTCTTCCAAGTGCCTGTTCACGTACTTTTGCGGGTGCTGCCTGCTTTTGTGAGGGCTCTCTGAGTTGCTGATCGCCCCCTCTATCTCCTCCTCCAAGGGGCGACCTCCTGGTCCTTCCTGGTCCTCAGCAGCACCCAAAAACCTCTACTGCGACCCTTGCAGCTAGCAAGGCTTGTTTGCAGTATTTCTGCATGGGAATACTTCTGCAACCTTTATCGCGACGTGGGACATCTTCCTTCCAAAGGAGAAGTTCCTAGTCCTCTTCATTCTTGCAGAATTCCAAGCTTCTTCCATCCGGAGGCAGCTTTTTTGCACCTTCATCCGGGGTTTCTTGGGCTCCTGCCCCCCCGGACACTGTTGCGTGTTGGCTTTGCAGGTCCTCAGGTCCAGGAATCCATTTTCAGTGCACCGCTGGTGTTTGTGGTTCTTGCAGAATCCCCCCTATCATAACTATTGTGCTCTTTTAGGGTAGTAGGTGTACTTTACTCCTACTTTTCAGAGTCTTGGGGTGGGGTATCTTGGACACCCTGACTGTTTTCTTACAGTCCCAGCGACCCTCTACCTACTGGTGTCACATGAATAGTTAACATATTGTGGACTGAGTTCCAGGGACAAAGGTCAAACTAGGCCGTCCTCATGGTATCAAGATCCTCTGTCATATGGGGCTCACAGCTACTCTCATAGCCAGGGACACTGCAATTATGCAATTGTGTGGCTGCTGTGTTTTTCAAATAATTATAGATTTGCCCCATTTGCCATTAAATGCACCATCCACTGCAAAAATTGTGTTTCTAGCTCAAAAGGTTCACACGTTACTAAAAACGCAGCAACATGTGTTGCCGCCTAGCAGAAGGTCGTTTGCAAAGTTTAACTGGTCACCTTTCTGTTGTCTATTGCTATATTTGGGTGGTAATCTGGTACTAATGAAGTGCAACCAATGGCCAGACACTGTTAACAAGGTTAAGAATGACAAAAAAATGAAATAATACCATCATAAGATGTGCTGCATCAAATAGCATAATTTGCTTTTTCTCGCCGCATAATTTACTCAACGATGCCTCATAGTTTGTCCCTCCTCTGCCGCATAATCCCAGTGGCCCTGCACATAGCCAATAAATCGTATCACATTGAAGTAAAGCAAATACATCCCATTTTACAAATGCTCTATCTTTTGTTCTTGTAAAAACAAAGATCTCCGTCACCAGCCGCTAGCCACATGTCTATACTTCTAGGGGATTCATTGTATCCTCTAAAGTTAAATCAACAAGCTCAACTCAAAATGTATTAAGTAACTTGCCTCACGCGAACAAAAGCCCCGTCTCCGTCTCCTTCTTCATAGTTATGTAATTATCTAAGACATTGTATTCTATGCATAGGCTGATACAATGTATCCGTCACGGGCTAAAAAAAGAGCATCTTTCATACTCCTGAAAGGCGCAGGTGTAAGTGCAGCGCGGGAAAGTGTAATTTTTCCAATTTGTTCCCTGGAAAAGGCTACATGCAGCGAAATACTATTTACAGCGACGGAAAAAGAAAGTACAAAGAAACTAGATCAAAACACAGAATTATACGTTTTCCTAACACTGCACAAGGTACTCTTGTGAGTCCATAAACAACGTATTTGTAGCGTCCTGCAAATACGCTTCGGTCGGTAATATATAACTCGTGGTCATGCATGCCCCAGAAGCTGCACACACCCCACACAGTTTTTACTTTTTCCTTCACTTTGTCTTGAGGATTCTTTATACATATAGGCATTTTAACCTATTGGTGTAATATTTCTTCCAACCACACGTTTAATTTTAAAACGTGTAAGACACCTTCAGTATTTTAATTCCTTCGTGCCTATGACTGTACAAGGCAGTTTGTGCCTCCGTGAGGTCATGTACAGCGAACCCATCAGTGTATGGACTGAGCTGTGCGCAGCGATCAGCTGAATAGATATGAAGTTGCTTTACATCCATGTTAAACTAAAACAACTAAGGGGACATCATTAGGGTTAGAGCAACACCTAATAAACGTATTTCACATGCTGTTTCTTTCATCATATTTTTCATTTCTAAGGACATTCCAAAGAGGAACTTTTATGGCTGTGGTGTTTTCTGCCTTTCTCCTTTGCCACCTAATCCATCACCTGGCGCATAATTGGCAGGTTTGTCACAAAAATAATGTCTCCCTGAAACAGGGCAAAGGTTGCTATAAGGCATTACACCTAGTTGCAAACAGTGTCAAACCATTTTCAAAGTTTAATTGGCCTCCTTTCAGATTCTGCTTGCTGTTGTCAAGATTTAAACTGGCACTATTGAGGTGAAACAGTTCCTCAGACAACATTAATCTGTATTCAACAAACAAAATAGTGAAATAAAGCTACCTCCAAATGCATCACATAATGCTGCATAATTTGCCTTTTCTTGCCACATAATTGATCTGACCCTGCTACATAAGTTGGTGCCTTGAAAGTCAATTAACCTTGATAAGACTACAAGGATTTGCTGTAACCCTGCAGTGCAGTGTGGTGCAGTGTCGGGAAGCTGTCAACAGAGCTTAGAATCATCCAACAGACAGAAATGTTTGCTCAAAACTGTCATGTGAACTAACTGTTGACTCTGACAGCCACCACCGGACATTTCCACCAGCACTGCTCTATAGGATAACACACTACTGCTGCTGCTTGTAGGGAATACAGAATAAAAGTGGAGGAGATATGCAGATAGGGCACTACCCAGATGGGGGCATCCATCAGGGTTTCCCCGTGTCACAACACAGGCAAAAACATGGAGGCAGTGTGAAGAAGCCATTTACAGCTTTATATATGGTTTTTAGGGGGCTCCTTTTCAGTCATCCCACAAAACCACTCTTCTCTGGGAAAATAGGAGTCCCGGAAGAGTGCACTAAACAAACAGGTACACGGGGTGTTGGGGAGGAGGGAACACCCATATAAGGAGTTTATTGCAGGACACTTGCCAGTGCATAATGTGCACCTGTGATTGAGCTGTGGTATGTGGACTTGGTGCAACTGCAGTCTCACTACCAGACATTTCAAACATTACTGCCCAATATGATTACACACTGCTGCTGAAGCAAAGGGGAAAAACAAAATAAAAGTGTAGTGCATATGCCTTGGCTTTTTGGTATGTGGGGCCCTAGTATCAACCTATTTCAAAATAAGGGCAACAAACAAGGAGGCACTCCACAAATGAAGGCGGCCTGAAAAAGACCATCATAGCTTTATTGCTGGTTTGCACCTTGTTCCCATTCCACCATCTCATATAAGCCATCCTCTCTAGCCAAAATAAGAGTTTGGTAACCTGGCATTGAATTATTTAATCTAGAAACCTGCACTGGTCACCTGAGACCCCCTTGCAGAGTTCCAGTAAACCCACCCTGTTTATAAGCTTCATATAACACACCTCCTCAGGGATATTAACCTGACTTTCCAGTCATGTGCAGTCAACACAAGATCACCAGGACCACTTCATTCAACCTGTCAACTCTCTAGTTGCTATCAAGGTGTGGATAGATAGAGGAGGACTCCTACTAAGATCTAATGTCACATTAGCGTAAAACAAAAAAGATACTAATGTGACATTAGAATGGCACTAGGAGCTCTTAAATATGTCCCTCTGGGGCATATTTGAAAAAGGTGGCGCTGCACACAGTGATGTGCCACTTTTCTTGCACCCATTAGCGCCCCCCCAATGCCACCATGTGTGCACTGTATTTAAAATACAGCGCACCATGGCAGTAGTTAGGGGACTAGTGTCAGAATTTTTAATGCTAGCCCAGCTCTTAGGAGGATTAGCATCACAAATGTTGACGCTAATCCTGCAAAGCATCCAGCGACCCATTGTAACAATGGAAGCCTCCTTTTAATGCCTGCTCTGAGCAAGCATTAAAAGGGTTGGAAAAAAATGATGCTAAGAAATCTGTTAAATATTTTTGCGCCATTGTTTTGGCACCCCTAATGGGGAAATGCCACCTTTGCATACATTATGCTTGGCACAGGCATAATGTAGCGCAAAGGGTTACAAAGTAGCCCAATGCATGCATTGTGCCACTTTGTAAATATGGCACAACGTTTTTGGCCTTCTAACACCACATTAGCGTAAAAAAAATGACGCTAATGTGGCGTTAGAATGGCGCTAGGGGCTCGTAAATATGCCCTTATATTTTATGTGGATAGCTGAGTGGATTAGTAAAGCAAGGCTTTACAAGTGCTTTAAAACACATGAATGTTTGTGAAAGGGGAGCGATGGAGAGATGAGGGGCACATTTTCCAGGTGGTAGTGAGTGAAACTGAGGAGGAGGTCATGGGGAGCCGTGCCAAAATAAACTGTTGCAAAGGGTGCCATCAGTCCTAAAGCCGGCCCTGAGGCCGATCCCTCTCACTGGGGATACACTCAGGGGCGTGTTTTCCACACCCTCTGCCTTTCCCCTTTTTAGCAGCTGGCTGGGCCATTATACCAGCCATTTCTGACTCCTCTCCGGGGCAGCCATAGACCTTGTCGGAGCAGAGATCTAATCAGGTAACCCCAACATCTCCACTTGAGCTTTGAGTTCCACTTCTTTCCAGATAGTGGACTCCATGTCATTACCCAACAAACAGTCCACAGGCCACAGGCATGGCAGGGCGCACAGCAACCTTCAGAAGTACTGAACCCCACCCCCTCACTCACATGGAATGCTGGCCACATTATAGTGACTCTCCCTGTTGTCAGCCACATAACTTGGTGGAATGTATTGAGAATCACCAGCTCTGGGGACACCAGCTGACTCCTTACCATAGTCATACTAGCACATGTGTCACTCAAAGCCTCAACACCTTGCCCACAGTTGGTGACCCATTGCCTATGCTTTACAGTATTTCAAGGCACATGGATCTTAAGAACCATCTCACCGTCACCTAGTGACACTAGGGTAAGCCAGCTAACCCCCCCATTAACTGGGACAAACTCCTCCTCCAGCACTATCCTAGCCACCCCTGGGTTCTTACCTCCAGTGGGAGGGTGTGTTCTTTTTGGACACTTGGGATCCCCATTGTAGTGTCCATACTCGCCGCACTGATAGCACTTGGCCGTTTTGGGCTGTTGACTTTTGTCAGGCTAGTTTTGCTTCTGGTGGCCAAATTGGGAATGAGAACCAGGCCCTTTCCACTGTGAGTTGTTTTGGGGGCCTTTCGAGAAATTCTTCTTTTTATCTCTCCCCTCTTTCTTCTGTTGGCAACACTGACCATCCTTTTGTGAGTTTCCCCAGATACCTTCTTGGACACTCTGGTGCTGACCCAGATGTCCCCCTCTTCAGCAAGCTTCCTAGTGTCAGCTTGCAATCCACCAGGTGTTGGCGCAGCTCTGGAAAACAATTATCAAGAATGTGTTTTGTTAAAATAAGTTGTACAACCCTTCAAAATCATCAGCCTTGCTGCCCCTCATCCAGCCTTTCAGTGCCTTACCAGCATAGTCCAAGGAATCCACTCACGTTTGTGTAGAGAGTTTGTGACTAGCCCAGAACCATTCCCTATATTTCTTATATGACAACCCAAAATTACTGACTAAAATGGTCTTCATGGCAGTGTAGTTGGTCTGGTCTCCCACCTCTAATGTAAGGAGTATGTCCCTCCCCACTGAGGGCATATACCACCAAAGATTACCCCCACCAGAACTCCTGTTGGACTCTCTGAACTTTTAAAGCCACTTCATAGGCTGCCAGCCATTTATCTATGTCATCCCCCACTCCATAACTGGGCACCATATCATTTGGGATATGAAATCTGGACTCCTGTGAGGCCAGTGTAGATATGCCACCACCATCACTGCTGGACTCACCCCTCCTGATGTCCATCTCTCTCAGGCTCAACTCCTGAGATAACAGCATTTTATTTTCCCTGTATCCAGTTTTCTCTCCTCTATCTCCCTGGCTAGCCTTTTCTCCTCCAAGGCTTGTTCCTTCTCCAATTTGAGCTTAACCAGCTCAAATTGCAACTTCCTCTCCCCCCTCCTGTCCTCCAGTTCCTCTGGGGACAGGCCTTTGCATGACATGCTGCTGTTCACCATGGAAGGGGTCCTCATACCTGGAAGTAAGTTGCTCTCCTTCTCCACAGACACCAGCCCAAGGCCTCCTCTTAGACCCTGGTCCAAATCATCTTCCACATTCAGCTCTTCATCAGCCTCATTCTCCTCTGAGGTCTCATTTAATTGAACATGGACGTCTCAATAGGCTCTCACTGCCTTTTGCAGTCCCACCTTCTTGGTGTTGCTCTTTACAGGAAACTTAAAATACCTGCAGAAACACACACACGCAGTAACAGAATGAAAACACCACAAAAAGGACCCCACAACAGCTTAGGAAAATAAGGAAAATGTATCTGAGTAAAACAAGACCAAAATGACAAAAATACAATCAGTAGAAGCTGAGATGTGAAGTTTTAATAATTAAACTAAAAATAGTTCTTAGAAGTCACTAGCAGTCAAAAGGTTACTTGAGGTTGTGAGGGACCGGTGCAAATCCAAAGTTCAGACTTACCATGATGGAGGGTGGACTGGCTACGGAAGGCACACAGGATCCACTGAAACAGTACCTTTGATGGAGCAAATCTTTGACGTCAAGGCCACGATGTGTCAGTATCTTCCACACAGTCGGGTCACTGCATTGTCGTCAGGCTTCACTGAAGTGAGTGCGATGCGTCGTCATCAAGCCACGCAGAGCGTCGTTGTCTGGCGGCGCAGACTGTAAATCCGCTGTCGCCAAACAGCCTCTGTCGGTGTTGAAGGAGGGATGTGGCGGAATTTCTCACGCACTTAAGGCAGTGCATCAGTTTTTGGCAGATATCAGCTGCAGAACCTACTTCTGAGGCCCAGGACAGGAGGGGCTCCTCATGTAAACACAGGACTCACAGATGGTAGAGTGCAGTAGAACCAGGAGAAGTGCACGCAGTTTTTTATGTCCCTGACACAGCAGAAGAGCAGGGGCAAGCCAGCAAGCCCTTGGAGTCACTCTGGGTTCAGCAGGATGGGTCAAGTCCTTGTCCTCATCAGGGTAAAGATCAGCACACAGCAGAACAGCTCAGCAGCGCAGAAAAGCTGTTCCTTGAAACAGTCAGTCCAGGCAAAGTGGCAATCCTTACAGCACAGAAGTCGTACTCCAGCAGAGTCCTAACCAAATCCAAAAGTGTACTGATTTGGTAGGGTCAGAGACCCAGTACGTGTACACAAATGTGCGTTTGAAGTGGGGGTGACATCAAAGCAGCTCCTTAAAGTACACAGAGATCTCTTTTTCCTATCCCTGGCTCCAGACTACCAGTAGAGGGTAATCAGCCCTTTGTGTGGGAACAGGCACTTCCCAATTGAAGTGTAAGTGTTGGCTCACCTCCACCCTTCCAGCCCAATAAGGCCCATCAGAAAGCAGATGAATGCAGATGAGTCCTTTGTCACACTCACCCTTCTTGTGTTTGTGGCTGTCTAGAGGGAATGCACAAAGTGTAGCTGTCACATAGCCCAGACATGTATTAGAGACAGACTGCAATGCACACAAAGCAGTAAGAGCACAGAAATGCCCACTTTCTAAAAGTGCCATTTCTAAAACAGTAATGTTGAATCTGACTTTACCAGTAAAGAGGATTTACCATTACAATTCAAATGCTACAAAACATGATGTAACTTTTCTTTTCTGATCAGGAATTACAGCTTAAAAGTATATTAAGAAATTCCCAGGGTTGGCCTATAAGAGGAGTAGACCTCACATTAGTGGAAAATGACTCTGTGAGTTTTTCATTACTATGACATGCAAACCTTAAAAGTTCAAGTCCTGCCTTTTAGTTACTTACATGGCACCCTGCCCTACGGGCTTTCTAGGGCCTACCTTGGGGTGACCTATATGTAATACAATGGGGGTTTATGGCTTGGCAAGTCTTTTGAAATGCCATGTCAAATTGGCAGTAAAACTGCACTCACAGGCCCTGCGATGGCAGGTCTTAGATAGGTTTGAAGGCTACTTGTGTGGGCAGCACAATCAGTGCTGCAGGCCCACTGGTAGCATTTAATTTACAGGCCCAGGGTATATAAAGTATACCACTTTACATTGGACTTCAAGTAAATTAAATATGCCAATTGTGGATACACCAATGTTACCATGTTTTAGGGGAGAAGCACATGCACTTTAGCACTGGTCAGCAGCAGTAAAGTGCTCAGAGTCCTAAGGCCAACACAAAAATAGAGCAAAAACAGGAGGTAAAGGTAAAAAGTCTGGGGAAGGCCACCCTAAGGCTGTCAGGTCTAACAGACCCCCCTGGAGATTGTGAATAGGGGCCGCTGAGCCTCGCATATCGGACCGCTATTTATTGGTGTTGGGCTGAGTGGGGCCCCTTAAAGGATCAGGGTGGCCCTGAAGGGTTGGAAGCTCCCCTGCAGCACAGTGGCTGCAGGACCATGTGTTACGCCAGTACTATGTGCCACATGAGGCATTCTCTGCTATTTTAATAGTAGCAACTTCATTTAAAGGCAAATTGAACAAACAATATACAGAAGAAAATGTGTCACAGTCGCTATTCCTTTCCAAAACAGCACAATTGTGGCACAGCCTACAACAGTCATACAGCGCACATCACGAGCTAACATATTTCAGTGAGTTCTCATATGTGCTAATGACCTCATAAGGACATATGCGAGTGTTTTAAAATACATGAGCTGATAATGTGCTCAACTGCCTGCTGAAAGGAATTAAGCTTCAAGCTCCTTGAAGTTTTATTTCATCCTAAATGCTGGATAAACTGAACGAACATTTCAGAATATTTCAGCTGTAAAAACAGCATAAATGACACACATTTTGGTGAAAATCTGATATGTGATGGAAACAAAGATTTTTTATAGGATTAAAACTAATCAAGACACTTTACTTGGAGATGTGGAAATGTTAAATATAAGCTGAAACCCTACTTTCCGGCATTATCAATTGGGTGGTATATAGTTTTATTTAAAAAAAAACGTTATTGCTCTGCAAATTTAGAGGCCATTTCACTGGAAATATAATGTCTGTAAAAAACAGTGCGCTACCACATGATGATTTAGAAATATGTTAGTGACAGTCTTCCCTGAAATACACACCCAACTACACACTACACTCAGTGCTTGCCTGCTGAATGCGTTTGCTACACTCCCCTACGACTTCAAAGATGTAACATTGATGGCAGCACCACCCACTCGTACTTTTGTAACTAGCACTAAACCTGTTTCCCATACAAAGAACCTCTGGAGTTGCAGGAGCGATGTGGATCTGACCAATCCCCTCACCGAGTATGCTCACCACCGATTGTGCAATTGGTGGAAGTACCTGAGTAGGGGAAGCGGGAGACGCTACGCCCCCTTGCCCAATGGCCATGCCCAGGGGACTTATGCCCCCTGGGCATGGTCATTGGGCATAGTGGCATGTAGGGGGGCCCAAATCTGGCCCCCCTATGACACTTAAAAAAAACGAAAAAAAATACTTACCCCAACTTACCTCAACTTCCCTGGGATGGGTCCCTCCATCCTTGGGTGTCCTCCTGGGGTGGGCAAGGGTGGCAGGGGGTGTCCCTGGGGGCAGGGGAGGGCACCTCTGGGCTCCTTCCGAGCACACAGGTCCCTTAACGCCTGCCCTGACCCAGGCGTTAAAAAACGGCGCCCATCAGGCTGTGCGCCGTTTTTTAAGGCCCACCCCCTCCTGTGCGTCAAAATGACGTCAGAGTATAAATATGGGGCACAGGCCTTAAAGTCATTTTTTGGAAGGGAACGCCTACCTTGCATATAATTAACGCAAGGCTGGTTCTCCCTTCCAAAAAATGACGCACATGGTGGAATTTTGACGCCCGCGGGGTCGGACGTCAAAGTATAAATATGGGGCAGGGTTTGCGCCGATTGTGCGTCAAAATGTTTGGTGCACATTCGGCGCAAACAGAGTATAAATATGCCCCTAAGAATCTATACTGAAAGTGATGTTGTGATCTTTTTTAAACACGAACTTAAAAACTTTAATGCCACCACCCGCCCTGCCAAAAATGGCATTGGTGTACCAAAAGGCAATCTTATAGTCTGTTAAATCAAACACAAGTTTTTCTTCAGTGCAGATTCTTAACTCACACCTTTGAAATGTTTTTTATGTAATAATGCAAAAAAAGGAGGTTTGGTGAATTAATATATTTGCCTACAGCCACATAGTGGTGATGCACCCTATCAGGTCAGCTTGCTTGGCATACCAGAAATTCTGTGAAATATTTTATGAGCTTGCCTTTACAAATGCCTATAAGAACTGCACTTTGGTACAGTTATCAACGAAATAGTGCTGAATATTGCAGCTAAATACACACATTTTTAGTACTTTTTTCAGGGACCCCCCCCCACCTCCCTGACAAACCTCAGACTCGCTCACTCCCCTCACGTGCCAAAATGAATTAATTTGTCTTACTCCCCACTACTTTCAAATTCTACCAGCTGCCACTGTAACAGGGACTTCCCCGTTTCCCCCATGTTCAAAAAACTTTGTGCCACTGGGAATCAAAATAGGAGATACCGTCTATATGGTGTTAATGTAGACCAACGACATAGTAGTTTGTTTAATGAACCCAGAGATATCTGTACCAATTCTCCTCCAAGAAAAATGATTACATTTGAGAAATCTAGAGACAATATAAAATTTGGCAAAAAACAAAACTTCCCAATGTGACGAGTAGCTGAGGTGGAGAGTTCCACATTCCTCCAACTGGGGACCAGGTGGGAATTGAAGAAAACCTGGTACCAAAGGATCAGCTGGCTTGCGATGAAAGACAGCATATAGAATATACTGTAGGCATAGCAGTGACAATTGCGAAGTCCTTAGCATTTTGGATTCTACTGCCTCTGTTGCTGACGAGAATGGTTGCTCCTGTAAAAATGGTGCTACTACAGAGATCTTCTACCTTCTGTAAGAAATGATGTGGCTAGCCCCACTTAACATTTTCAAAGATATTTATCAGCTCCTTGTGTCATTGATTTGGCCAGTGAAATGAAACAGAATGAAACTAAAGATTATGAAAAGCCCCAGTGAACTAGATGGCATGAGCAGCATGAGGCAGAATTATACCATTTGACAATATACTTACAGCACACAGTTAAATTGCAAGAATGGGACTCAAATTAGGAACCAAATTTACTCCAAGGGACACAAGCAGGGATTCCCCTACCAAACCTACCCATGATGTGCAGGTATATAACAGAAACATGCCTATATGTGATTACGCAAATTAGTAAAATCTGGGAGAGCGTCATAAAAAGAATAATTCTGAAAAATCCATCTCCAAAAAGCTGTCGCTATAGTGCCTCAGAATCTTCAAATGCATTTAGCAAGACATGACAATCAATGGCTGGGTAGAAGTAGATGACTATAGAGAATGTGTACGGCAATGGCACATTAACATATGGGAGGTATAGGGTCACAGGGTCACTTTGGAGGCCACTAAGATCAGTCCTTACAGTATGCAAAATTAGAACAAAATGCCAGGCAAATATGAACTACATTCCCAGATGCATGAAAGCAAATGGCCACTCTGACATGAATGCTGGGTCTAGTATCCAGAGGAAAACTGGTCTCAGGTCTACATAAGATCTGCAAGTGGACAAAATTAAGTTACCTTACCTCAAAGAAAAGTAGAATAGAGATTGCCTGGAAGCCCTAACAATAAGGAGTGGGATGCGACCTGCCGTCAGATTTAAAGCAGTATCGACCACTGCTAGATTAAGGCTAAATCAATTTAATAATATCCCTACAGCACAAAATCTATCCGGAGTGCCCCTCTTGACAGAGGACTTAGTGGACTGGAGGGCGCTGCCCGGATCTCCGACGGGAAGCTAATATATTTACTACACACACAAGAGGGCCATTAGGGACCATTTAGAGACCCATTATGCAAAACTCCCAGTAACTCAAAAAACACAAAATAGATGCATGGGGTCTAATTGGTGAACCCAGCACTTAGAGGGGCTCACAATATGTGTTGTTTTCTTTGTTTTATAAACAATTGATATTTGAGATCCAGAATAAAGAAGAATACAAAAGTAGACATGTACCACATGTATGCACCTAAGGACAGGTTCGAAGCAAATTTCATACTATTCATCTTCAATTTCTAAACAAATCATATAATTTCTTATTAGTATAAAACGACCAGCAAAAAAACTCAACACAATTCATTGCTTATGAAATACAGAAAGAATGATCTACTCATTTTCACCTTACCCAGAAATTTCCACCATAGGTTGACCGCATATTTCATTAAATCTCATAATCCCTCCATATCGAAGAACATACCACTATGTTACTTGCTTCATCTTCACCTACCAGAGGACGGCCCTGCTACTTGAGGTCTGCCTTGTTTTAAGAAGACTGCCCTGCTGTCTGAGGCTTGCCTTGTTTCTCAGAGGATTACCCTGCTGCTTGAGGCTTGCCTTGCTTCTCAGAGGACTGTCCTGCTGCTACCAGAGGACTGCCCTGCTGTTTGAGGTCTGCCTCGTTCTTCAGAGGACTGCCCTGCTGCAAGAGGCATACTTTGCTGTTTGAAGGAGAGAGAATCATCTTCTCAAACCCAGGACTACCCCAGTGACTCCAATGGTTAGTTGGCTTACCTCCTGTTCAGAGCTTCAGGGACACAACATGCTCTGGAGGCCTCCCTGCAACTGCCCAGCTGACCTGTTGTAACTGGCCCTGACTGGCCCAGCAACTGACCCTGCCTGAACCCTGCTGGCCTCTGCTGGAGTGCTTTATTGGTCCCTAAGAGGTGCCTCGTTAGGTTGTCGATCCTTGTCTGGCATCAGTTTGGCTCCTCCTGTGAGATCCAGAAGTTATGAAACATGCATGCCAGACTTTGAGAAGGTAACTTTCTCAGCTAGACTAACCTGCTCTCTGTATCCGGCTCGCACTTCACCGTGTGAATTTGAACTTGGGACTTTGTCCTGGTGTAGTGCGACCAGCTAACCTCAGTTAGTGCTTTCTACTTCTAGAGGTATTGTTATTTAACACTTTAAAATTACATACCTCTGATTCTACTGATTAGAATTTTGTTATTTTCATTTTATTAATAAAATATTACTCTGTTTTTCTAAATTGGTATTGAATATTTCTTGTGCTGTGTTTTCACTTTATTACTGTTTGTGTGCTGCATAAAACTGACACAGTGCCTCTAAGTTAATTCTGACTGCTTTTGCTCCAAGCTACCGAAGGGTTAGGCACATGTTAATTTAGTCACTTTTGTGGTTCACTCTGACAAGGATTGTGGCTGTTGCTTGAGAAAGGCTCACATCCCCCTCAACCAACTACCCAGTTCCTCAGAGGGAGTTAGTCCCTGTGGTACCACCCTTCAGTGAGCCGGTGCTACAGCAAAAGCCTGGGGTACAGCTTTACATATAAGCAAGGCTACTGGAATTATGCAGCATGGGAGGGCCAAATTATGCAGCAGAGTTAAATAAATTATGCAGCAAGAAAAGGGAAATTATGCAGCATTATGTGGCACATTTTGGGTAAGTATGACCTCATTATTTTGTCATTTTGAAACTTGTTAACACAGTCTAAGCATTGCTTGCACTTCACTAGTACCAGTTTATCATCTAAGCATAGCAATAATTTACAGAAAGGTGAACAGACAACCTTTACAAAAAGCCTTTCACTGCCCAGAAACATGTCACTGCATTTTTAGTAACTTTTGAACCATTTGAGTTGGAAGTAAACATTTTTGGGCTAAAATCTGACAATTATGCAGCAGATGACGGATTAGGTGGCAAATCTACAGTTATGTGAAAATCGCCACACCAGTGGCTCTGCAAATAAGTCAAATTAAAAACAACAAGTGACCCTCTCGGTGTAATTTAATAAGATGTTCAAGAATCAATTGTACATTATTGACAAAACCAATCAAGTAAACTCTTGGATGTCAGCAACTGGAGACCTAAATTCTGAGTAGTATTCCTTTATTTATAAATTTCATACAAGGACCTACCATACAAACAGTGGAGGTCTCTGAAATAAAGTAATCACACAGTGCACGTGCGTGCAGTGATAGAAACAATAAGGTGATTGTAGATAGGGCAATGAGCAGGTCAATTAAAGGACTGATAGAATGTCTGATTTTGTTATTGGTTGGATCCATTATGGTATAGCCACAGCTCCTAATTAACCAACTTGTGAATTGAACTGCATTTATGCCAATTGCTGTTGATGACATTTTGACTCATGGAATGATGAAGGAGTTATCATCAGGACAAAAAACACACTTATGCAGTGTTAAAGGGTAGATCCAATTTGAATTATGGGAGCACTCCAGAATGAGGCACATTACTAGCCCTGAATTTAGAGCAGTGTGTAATATATCAACACTAAATGAATAAGCAACTGACATATATTGTGATAAATGAAGGAACCCAAAAATTGCAAAGGGCTGAGTCCCACTGAGAGTCCATTTGCATCAGAATTCCAACACAAATGTGATGTCAGGGGGACTCAACCCTTCGCTTCAGCTTAGGAGCCCAACTTGTGCAGTAAAAAGCCACAATACTCACCACTGCCAAACTCCAGCAATGGGTCACAATATTGACAACAGCAAGTGCCATAAAGACAGTTCACTTCCCAGGTTGGTCAATTAGACGCTGTGGATATAAAATAATGGTTCCAATGTTTAGCAAAATCAGAGATTGTGGTAATGCAGATATAATGGTAGATTCAGTTGTGAAGAATAGCAGTGGTCTTGGAGTGCACAGGACACATACGTGGCAGGCAGGAACAAACCACAAGGCCCCAATTCCCGAGTTGCATTGTTAATAAGAGAGTCACACTGTTGAGACCTATAAGATTATGGGTAGACCTATAACATGATGGGTAGAGCCACTAACTTAATAACCTGTAATATAAAAAAGTTGAACAAAGACACCATTAAGGTCACCACCAACACACACAACACCATTGACAGCGCAGAACGCATGCACTTCCTAATTCACATAAACAACAACACCACCCTCAGAGGAACACTCATATACAGACCACCAGTGCCTCGCCCCCCCTTCTGTGACACCATTGCTGACACCATCAGCCCTCACGCCCTAACCTCCACAGACTACATCCTCCTCGGTGACTTTAACTTTCACCTGGAGAACCCGCACGACCACAACTCCTCATCCCTTCTAGATAACCTCACGAACCTCAGACTCAAACAACTGGTCACAGCACCCACCCACTCAGCAGGACCCACACTAGACGCAATCTTCACCTCGAGCAACCACATAACCTACACTCACACCACCGAACTCCATTGGACTGACCACCACTGCGTCCACTTCTCCTTCTCCAAACCTCCTACACACCACCACCAACACACCACACCCTACCGCATGTGGGACAAGATCCCCACTGAACACCTGAACTCCCAGCTTGCGCAGAACCCCCCCCACACCAATGACCCCAACATTGCTGCTCACAACTTCGCACAATGGATCACAACCTGCGCAGACTCACTCGCCCCCCTCAGAAGAAACATCACCACCCGCAACATCAAGAACACCCCCTGGTATACCACTCCAAGACTCCAAGCGTAAATGCGGCAAAGCAGAGAATGCTTGGTGACAGGAACCCTCAACCACCAACTTCTCCACCCTCAAAACCTCCATTCGCAATCACCACCAACTCATACACACCACCAAAAGAGCATACTACAAGGAACGCATAGACAGCAACTCTCACAACAGCAAGGAACTCTTTACCATCATCAAAGAGCTCTCCAAACCCAAAGCCAGCAACATAAACCCCACGCACACACAACTCCTCTGCGACTCCCTCTCAAACCATTTCCACCGCAAAATCTTACACATACACAATAGTTTCAGACCACACACACCCGCCACACACACCTCCGACTCGACCAACATAGACCCTCCACACACACCCCCAACATACTAATCACCTGGGCCCCTACCACCGACGAAGAAACTGAAAAAACAATGAATTCCATCCAATCAGGCTCCCCCTGACCCCTGCCCCATCGCATTTACAACAAAGCCAGCCCAACCATCGCCCCCAAGCTTCGCGACATAATCAACAGCTCTTTCGACACCGCCACCTTCCCAGACCCCTGGAAGCACGCAGAAGTCACTGCACTCTTGAAAAAGCCAAAGATGACCCTGACGACCTCACCAACTACTGCCCTATCTCTCTCCTCCCCTTCCCCACCAAGGTCGCTGAGAAACTAGTGAATACCCGCCTGTCCCACTTCCTTGAGGAAAACAACACACTCGACCCCTCCCAGTCTGGGTTCCACAGGAACCACAGTACTGAGACCGCCCTCATCGCATGTACTGACAACATCAGAACCAGAGTCGACAAGGGCGAGACCGTCGCACTCATCCTCCTGGACCTCTCCGCTGCCTTTGACACTGTCTGCCATCATACACTCCGCACACGCCTCCACAACACAGGGATTCGACACAAAGCCATAGACTGGCTCACCTCCTTCCTCACCGAAAGAACCCAAAAAGTCTGCCTCCATCCCTTCCACTCCACAGCCACCAAAATCATCTGCAGAGTCCCCCAAAGGACCTCCCTCAGCCCTACCCTTTTCAACATTTACATGACCCCGCTCGCCAACATCCTCCGACCACGTGGCATCACCATCATATCCTACGCAGACGACACCCAGCTCATCATCTCCCTCACCTGTAACCCTACCACCGCCAAAACCAACCTCCACGCTGCACTCCTTGACACCACCAAATGGATGGCAGCAAACCACCTCAAGCTCAACTCCAACAAAACCAAAATCATCATTTTTGGCCCCAACAAAACCATATGGGACGACTCCTGGTGGCCCACCGCCTTAGGCCCCGCACCTACCCCCGCAAACAACGCACGCAACCTCGGCATCATCGTGGACCCCTCTCTCTCCATGACCCAGCAAATCAACGCTGTCACCTCCTCCTGTTTCAACACACTCCGCATGCTGCGTAAAACCTTCAAATGGATTCCCATACAGACCAGAAAGACTGTCACCCACGCACTCATCAGCAGCAGGCTGGACTACGGGAACGCCCTCTATGCCGGCACCACACTCAAACTCAAATGCAAACTCCAGAGAATACGGAAAGCAGCCGCCCGCCTCATCCTGGACCTCCCTCGCCATGAACACATCTCGTCACACCTCAGATCCCTTCACTGGCTTCCTATTGACAAGAGGATCACCTTCAAAATCCTCATCCACGCACACAAATCCCTCCACAACACCGGACCAACCTACCTCAACGAGAGAGTGAACTTCCACACTCCCACTCGCCACCTACACTCCGCCGACCTCGCACTCGCAACAGTCCCCCGCATCCAACGTGCCACCATCGGAGGCAGATCCTTCTCCTACCTCACCCCCAAGGCCTGGAACTCTCTCCCCACCAACCTCCGCAAGACCCAGGACCTCCTGCTTTTCAGAAAAAACCTCAAGATATGGCTGTTCGAACAGTAACTCTCCCCCCCCCCCCAGCGCCTTGAGACCCTCACGGGTGAGTAGCGCGCTCTATAAATTTTTTGATTGATTGATTGATTAAACAACTATCCTAAGTGCTATAGAATCTAATCATATTCAAGACAACATCCTATAGGTGTAACGTTCCTCTAGAAGACACACCTGTTAGAACTGGGGGGCCTAAATTACTTACAAATGGTGAAGTCATACTTACTCTGTGACCTATTCATCCTAACCCAAGTGTGTCACAATATGGACAACCTCATATGTTCCAGCATAAGAAGATGATCAAAGATGTAGGGGATAGGTATTTTGTGATATATGGGCTCTTAGATGGCAGCAAAATATGTTTGCTTTCTACTTATACACCCCGCCTAGCACATATGACACACATGAGCAGATTTATTGTTTTTAGCACAACGCAATGCAGCACCCAGAGTTGCTGTGCTGCTTTGCATTATACAAGTGGGAGAAAGCAGCGCAGAACCATATTTATTAAAAATGGCCTGCCACATAACCTGCACTGACACTCTATAAAGGCTGTCTAGCACATGCATTTTCACTATGGTGCGGAGGTATCTGATTGCCTTCTAGCATAGGATCCTTCCAGTACAAAATGTTATGCCTAGAAAAGTTCTGAAACATTCAACACATTGTATGTGTACTGCACAGTGCAGCACACAAGCAATGTGTGGAATGTTTGGAGAAATTAAAACATTTCATCTTGTTAGCACCTCCTTCAAAGAGACATTAGTTGCTGACACAAAGCCCAGTCTAGCTATCTTAGTAGATTGTGATTTGCATCAAAAACCATGGGGGCTTGTATAGATCTGCAAGTAAATCTCTCTTGCTACACAGTGGTGCAAAGCAGTGAAAAGAGTTATTTGCACTGAGAAAATTGTACCTTTCCAGTGCAAACACCTTTTGTGCTGGAAAGTAAATACACTTCCAAGACTTTGTGTGACTTTGCACAGGCGCAAAGCCTTTGTAAATCTATGCCAATATTTTTTCACAACTATTCTGAATGTAATGCTCCCTTGTTTGGATACACCGTAGGTATAGGCTGGGGAATTGAAGGAGCAGAATTACAAAATGTTTCGCCAGGTTGCATTAAATACATTTGTTTTCATTTTCTTTCCAGCACAAAAAGTGTTTTGCGCTGGAAAGTTGCCTAAAAGTAATGGAAAGGCGTGTTTTGCACTGCTTTGCATTACTTTGTGCAAGAAAGCTTTCCATGAGTGGTACATGCGTGTTCTCATACAACCACCCATTGTTAGTGATGCAAAACCCTATCTACTATCAATAGCAAACAGGGTTTTGCACTAAAACAACTCTTTGAGGTAGGCATAAAAGAAGTGATGCTTTTGTTTCTCCAAACTTTGCATGAGCGCTGCACTATACAGCTGTGTAAAGTCAGAAAATGTTAAAGTTTGCCTAAGAGTAGTATTTTGAACTGTAAGAATACACTTCCATTACAACCCCCATGCTAGTCATGACACAGACACCTTTGCACTATGATGCAAAGGTGTGTGTGGTGCTAGGAAGCACGTTGTGCGCCCGCACTAGGGACAGAGAAGGAAACTGCCATTTCTTAGTAAATATGGCGCTTTCCTGCACTCTCCCCTCTCACGAAATGCAGCACAGCAACTTTGAGTGCTGCGCTTTGCTGTGTTACAACTTTACAAATCTGGGCAAAACAGTGTCATAAGGGTTCACTAGTGTTGAATAGAGAGACACACCCAGTGCCCCACTAATTCAGAGTATTGCACAGAATATATATCACAAAGCTTTGTCTGTAGCGTGGGAATGTGCTAAAAATGTTAGAGAAGGAACTATACCCAACCAAGAGAAAATGCAAGGCTTACTAGAAGCGAATTGGAGCTAGATGAGAAACTTGCCATGTTAGATAAATTTACCCATACACAATACAGGCATTCATTTTACAGAGAAGGAGATAGGTCAGGTCGACTGCTCACCTGCTTACTCCAGAGAGAACACTCATGCACACAGATACCTTCACAGAAGATAATGTCACGCACTTATACACACAGTTAGGCATAATCGAATTTTTCAGATATATCTTGCAGATCTATAGTCGCTGTCTGTGCCACCCGAAACAGCACAGATTGAACACAAGCTTGCTAACACAATGATGCCTAGTCTTAATGACAAGCAAAGAGAACACCTGGAGGGCCCATTAGAAAGACAGGAGATACTAGAGGCAATTAAAGGACTCAGAAACGGTAGAGCCCCAGGAAGTGACTGTCTTTCCTCAGAATTTTAGCAACCATATGAAGAAAGTCTAGTAGACAAAAGTACTCGAAGTCCATCAAAAAGCAGTGACATTAACTACTATTTCATACACAATACGATGGTTTATATGATACCAACACAAATTTAAGGCCCACTAAGTAACAGTCATATGAACCAATATCGGTGACAAATATGAATGTAAAAATCTCAAGTATGATTCTTGCAAAATAATTGAGTAGGATGGTAAAGGACCTGATGTACCCAAATCAAAGTGGGTGCATCCCGTGAAGCAACACCACCCATATCGTAAACTGCTTGGTCCATATTATGTATCAAATCAAGTTTTGGAGGACCAGGTCACCTTGACAGTGCTCAATGTAGAAAAAGGCTTTGATACCACAGAATTGCAACACATATGCATCATACTAGTGAGGATAGGCTTTAAACTCAGAGCCTCATTTACGAGGGCCTAGCGGAACACTGCAACCCCAGGGTGTCCATTTTTTTAAGCTGCTGTGGTGCAGTGTGCCAGACCATATTTATATTTACAAGGCCAAACAAAGCCACCTTGCATGGCTTTTCATGGCCTTGTAAACATGGACCGTTTTCAAGCATAACACTGCGTGAAAAGGGCGTTACATGGGTTTTGCTTAGGGTGTTCCCACACAACACTCATGGAACCCGAAGGAATCTGACGTATTCTGGTGGCACATGGTGGCAAACCAAGGCACTTGCGCCACCATGTGCCTCACGCCTCGTAAATGAGGCCCTCAATTTCTTAAAATCGAGACAGTTGCTATAAACTGGATCCATAGGGAGAGTAAGATCAAGCAGAATATTTTCTGAATGGTGAGAGGAACTAAAAAGGATGTAATAGGGAAGAGGCAGCTGCAAGTGGAGGATGCCATTGTGCCGCACACCTACATTTCCAGCTTATGTGGATGGTAATTCTCAAGAGCAATTACCATAAGTAGTTTTTTAATTAAATAAGGGTTTTAAGTCCATGCCAGGTGCCGCCCTCCGTGTCTGGCTGCCTCTCGTCCTTGCTGAGATGAGAATCAGGCATCCAGGCACTACCCAGAGGCACACATGCTCTAGTGAGCATGTGCTCCATAACATTTTCTTTTGTTTTTAATCCCTAAGCTCCTAGCTCCAGCTTGGCCTGCACTTTTCAGGGTACTGAAGAGACTTCCCATCCGTGAAACCCAGCAGCATCATATTTTTAAGCAGGGCCGGCTTTAGGACTGGTGGCGCCCTGTGCGACAGTTTATTGTGGCACCCCCCCACCTCATGACCTCCTCCTTGGTTTTACTCACTACCACCTGCAAATGTGCCCCTCATCTCTCCATCACTCCCCTTTTACATACATTCATGTGTTTTAAAGCACTTGTAAAGACTGGCTTTACTAATGCACTCAGCTAGCCACATAAAATATAAGGGCATATTTAACAGCCCCTAGCGCCATTTTAATTCTACATTAGTGTCATTTTTTTACGCTAATGGGACGTTACAAGGTCAAAAGCCCGTGCCGTATTTACAAAGTGGCACAATGAATGCATTGCACCACTTTGTATCCCTTGAGCTACATTATGCCTGTGCCAGGCATAACGTATGCAAAGATGGCATTCCCCCATTATTCTTATCCCCCAGATTTCTTTGCGTCATTTTTTTCTGGCACTTTTAATGCCTGCTCAGATCCACTAGAAGGAGTCGGGGATCCATAGGCCCAGGTTGATTCCCACCCTCTCAAAGGGGGTGCTAACCACAGGTAAAGGAGTAAGGGGGCTTTCAGCTTCTTCCCTGTCTTCCCACTTGTCTGGCAGGGCACACAGGTCCTACAGAACGAATCTGAGAAAGTCTTGATCTTAGGCCAATAAATGTGAGGGGAAAGCCTTGCAAAGGTCTTGTCTTGATCCAAGTGTCCTGCCAGGGGAATCTCGTGAGCCAGCTCCAGTAGGGAGGCTTAGTAGCATTGAGGAACCACCAGGCCCCTTGTTGTCCCATGTACAGGAACCTTAGGCTCACTATAAAGGAAGTTGTCCTCCCAGTAAAAATAATAGCTCCCAGAGACATCACCTGTTGTGGTCTTCAACCTGTTTCCTCATGCCCTCAAGGGTTGGGCACTCACTTTGGCCCTACAGCACTCCTCCTTGGAGGGGCCTTCTTCTACATGCCATCCAGAAAGTACAGGCAGTGCCCTCTGCAGTAGACTCCGGGGCAGCCAGCACAGGAGGCCATCCATCTCACTGGGGATACACACAGGGGCTGGTTTTTCACCCCCTCTGCCTTTCCCCTTCTTAGCAGCTGGCTGGGCCATTATTCCAGGCTCCAGCCCTTTCTAACTCCTCTCTCTGGCAGCCATAGACTGTGTCGTAGCACAGATCCAATCAGGTAACCCCAACATCTCCACCTGAGTCTTGAGTTCCACTTCTTTCCAGATTGTGGACTCCGGATCATTACCCAACTAACAGTCCACAGGCATGGCAGGGCTCACAGTAACCTTCAGAAGTCCTGAACCCCCCTCCACACTCAAATGGAACGCTGGCCACCACATAGTGACCCTCCCTGTTGTCAGCCACCATTGGTGGAATGCATTGGGAATCACCTGCTCTGGAGACACCAGCTAACTCCTTACCATAGTTATACTAGCACATGTTTCACTCAGAGCCTTGCCCACAGTTGATGACTGTAAAGAAATGGCTCCCTGTTGCAGTTACCCCCCACTTTTTGCCTGATACTGATGCTGACTTGACTGAGAAGAGTGCTGGGACCCTGCTAACCAGGCCCCAGCACCAGTGTTCCTTCACCTAAAATGTACCATTGTATCCACAATTGGCACACCCTGGCATCCAGATAAGTCCCTTGTAACTGGTACTTCTAGTACCAAGGGCCCTGATGCCAAGGAAGATCTCTAAGGGCTGCAGCATGTCTTATGCCACCCTGGAGACCTCTCACTCAGCACAGACACACTGCTTGCCAGCTTGTGTGTGCTAGTGAGGACAAAATGAGTAAGTCGACATGGCACTCCCCTCAGGGTGCCATGCCAGCCTCTCACTGCCTATGCAGTATAGATAAGACACCCCTCTAGCAGGCCTTACAGCCCTAAGGCAGGGTGCACTATACCATAGGTGAGGGTACCAGTGCATGAGCACTGTGCCCCTACAGTGTCTAAGCAAAACCTTAGACATTGTAAGTGCAGGGTAGCCATAAGAGTATATGGTCTGGGAGTCTGTTTTACACGAACTCCACAGCACCATAATGGCTACACTGAAAACTGGGAAGTTTGGTATCAAACTTCTCAGCACAATAAATGCACACTGATGCCAGTGTACATTTTATTGCAAAATACACCCCAGAGGGCACCTTAGAGGTGCCCCCTGAAACTTAACCGACTATCTGTGTAGGCTGACTAGTTCCAGCAGCCTGCCACACTAGAGACATGTTGCTGGCCCCATGGGGAGAGTGCCTTTGTCACTCTGAGGCCAGTAACAAAGCCTGCACTGGGTGGAGATGCTAACACCTCCCCCAGGCAGGAGCTGTAACACCTGGCGGTGAGCCTCAAAGGCTCACCCCTTTGTCACAGAACCGCAGGACACTCCAGCTAGTGGAGTTGCCCGCCCCCTCCGGCCCGGCCCCCACTTTTGGCGGCAAGGCCGGAGAAAATAATGAGAATAACAAGGAGGAGTCACTGGCCAGTCAGGACAGCCCCTAAGGTGTCCTGAGCTGAGGTGACTCTAACTTTTAGAAATCCTCCATCTTGCAGATGGAGGATTCCCCCAATAGGGTTAGGATTGTGACCCCCTCCCCTTGGGAGGAGGCACAAAGAGGGTGTACCCACCCTCAGGGCTAGTAGCCATTGGCTACTAACCCCCCAGACCTAAACACGCCCTTAAATTTAGTATTTAAGGGCTACCCTGAACCCTAGAAAATTAGATTCCTGCAACTACAAGAAGAAGGACTGCCCAGCTGAAAACCCCTGCAGCGGAAGACCAGAAGACGACAACTGCCTTGGCTCCAGAAACTCACCGGCCTTTCTCCTGCCTTCCAAAGATCCTGCTCCAGCGACGCCTTCCAAAGGGACCAGCGACCTCGACATCCTCTGAGGACTGCCCCTGCTTCGAAAAGACAAGAAACTCCCGAGGACAGCGGACCTGCTCCAAGAAAAGCTGCAACTTTGTTTCCAGCAGCTTTAAAGAACCCTGCAAGCTCCCCGCAAGAAGCGTGAGACTTGCAACACTGCACCCGGCGACCCCGACTCGGCTGGTGGCGATCCAACACCTCAGGAGGGACCCCAGGACTACTCTGATACTGTGAGTACCAAAACCTGTCCCCCCTGAGCCCCCACAGGGCCGCCTGCAGAGGGAAACCCGAGGCTTCCCCTGACCACGACTCTTTGAACCTAAAGTCCCGACGCCCGGGAGAGACCCTGCACCCGCAGCCCCCAGGACCTGAAGGACCGGACTTTCACTGGAGAAGTGACCCCCAGGAGTCCCTCTCCCTTGCCCAAGTGGAGGTTTCCCCGAGGAATCCCCCCCTTGCCTGCCTGCAGCGCTGAAGAGATCCCGAGATCCCTCATAGACTAACATTGCGAACCCGACGCTTGTTTCTACACTGCACCCGGCCGCCCCCGCGCCGCTGAGGGTGAAATTTCTGTGTGGACTTGTGTCCCCCCCGGTGCCCTACAAAACCCCCCTGGTCTGCCCTCCGAAGACGCGGGTACTTACCTGCAAGCAGACCGGAACCGGGGCACCCCCTTCTCTCCATTCTAGCCTATGTGTTTTGGGCACCACTTTGAACTCTGCACCTGACCGGCCCTGAGCTGCTGGTGTGGTGACTTTGGGGTGGCTCTGAACCCCCAACGGTGGGCTACCTTGGACCAAGAACTAAGCCCTGTAAGTGTCTTACTTACCTGGTTAACCTAACCAATACTTACCTCCCCTAGGAACTGTGAAAATTGCACTGTGTCCACTTTTAAAAACAGCTATTTGTCAATAACTTGTAAAGTATACATGCAATTTTTATGATTTAAAGTTCCTAAAGTACTTACCTGCAATACCTTTCGAATGAGATATTACATGTAGAATTTGAACCTGTGGTTCTTAAAATAAACTAAGAAAAGATATTTTTCTATAACAAAACCTATTGGCTGGATTTGTCTCTGAGTGTGTGTACCTCATTTATTGTCTATGTGTATGTACAACAAATGCTTAACACTACTCCTTGGATAAGCCTACTGCTCGACCACACTACCACAAAATAGAGCATTAGTATTATCTATTTTTACCACTATTTTACCTCTAAGGGGAACCCTTGGACTCTGTGCATGCTATTCCTTACTTTGAAATAGCACATACAGAGCCAACTTCCTACAATGACCCATTGCCTGTACTTTGCAGTATTTGATGGCACACTGATCTTAAGAACCATTTCACTGTCACCCACGGTAATCCCACTAAACTCCAGCACTATGCTAGCCACCCCTGGGTTCTTACCTCCAGTGGGAGAGTGTGCTCTTTCTGGGGTTTTTGGGCTGCTGACTTTTGTCAGGCTAGTTTTGCTTCTGGTGACCAGATTGGGAATGAAAACCAGGCCCTTTCTGCTGTGAGTTGTTTTGAAGGCCTTTGGAGAAATTCTCCTTTTTATCTCTCCCCTCTTTCTTCTGTTGGGAACCCTGACCACCCTTTTGTGAGTTTCCCCATATACCTTCCTGTATACTCTGGTACTGACCCAGATGCCCGCCTCTTTAGCAAGCTACCTAGAGTCAGCTTGCTATCCACCAGGTATTGGCGCAGCTCTGGAAAACAATTATCAAGAATGTGCTGATTTAAAATAAGTTGTATAACCCTTAAAAATCATCAACCTTGCTGCCCCTCACCCAGCCCTTCAGTGCCTTGCCAGCATAGTCCAAGAAATCCACTCATGTTTGTGTAGAGAGTTTGTGACTAGCCCTGAACCGTTCCCTATGCTTCTTAGATGTCAACCCAAAACTACTGACTAAAATGGTCTTCATGGCAGTGTAGTTGGTCTGGTCTCCCACCTCTAATGTAAGAAGTGTGTCCCTCCCCACTGAGGGCATGTACCAACAAAGACTATCCCCTACCAGAACTACTGTGGGACTCTCAGAAATTTTAAAGCCACTTCTTAGGCTGCCAACTATTTATCTATGTCATCCCCACTCCATGACTGGGCACCATATAATTTGGGATATGAAATATGGACTCCGGTGAGGTCACTGTAGATATGCTACCACCATCACTGCTGGACTCAGCCCTCCTGGCTCTGATGTCCAGCTCTCTCAGGCTCAGATCCTGAGCCAACATCATTTTCTTTTCCTCCGTAGCCAATTTTCTCTCCTCCATCTCCATGGCTAGCCTTTTCTCCTCCAAGGCTAGTTCCTTCTCCAATTTGAGCCTAGCCTCCAAACATTTTAATTTCCTCTCCTCCCCCCTTTCCTCCAGATCCTCTGGGGACAGGCCTTTGGATGACATGCTGCTCCCTGCACTGGAAGGGGCCTTCATTGCTGGAAGTAAGTTGCTCTCCTTCTACACAGACAGCAGTCCAAGGCCTTCTCTTAGACCCTGGTCCATTTCAATTTCCACATCCAGCTCTTCCTCAACCTCATTCTCCTCTGAGGTCTCATTTAATGCAGCATGGACATCTGAATAGGCTCTCAGTGCCTTTTGCAGCTCCATCTTCTTGGTGCTGCTCTTTACAAGAAGCCTAAAATCCTTGCAGAAACACACACACACAGAACACAATAAAAACACCACAAAAGGACTCCACAACAGTTTGGGAAAATAGAGAATATTTATCTGATTAAACGTTCAATCAGTAGAAGTTGAGATATACATTTTTAAAGATTAAACTAAAAATAGTGCTTAGATGTCACTAGTGGTCAAAAGGTTACTTTAGGTCGTGAGAGAAATCCAAAGTTCAGTCTGATCACGATGGACGGTGGACTGGCTACAGAACCCTCAGGGTCCACTGAAACAGTACCTTTGATGGAGAAAAGCTTTGACGTCGAGGGCACGATGCCTCGGTATTTTCCATGCAGTCCGGTCACTGCATCGTTGTTGGGCTCCACTGAAGTGAGTGTGATGCATTATCATCAAGGCGACAGTCATTGTCGGGCTGCACATGCTGTGAATCTGCTGTCATCGAACAGCCTCTGTCAGTGTTGAAAGAGTGATGTTGCGGAATTTCTAACGAAATCGAACCAGTGCTTCAGTTTTTGGCAGAAACCAGTGCAGAACCCCCTTCCGAGGCCCAGGACTGGAGGGAGCACTTCACAACATAGGACTCACAGATGGTAGAGTGCAACAGGACCAGGACAGTTGCAGGCAGTCTTTGATGTCCCTGAGACCTCAGAAGAGCAGGAGCAAGCCACCAAGCCCTTGGAGTCACTCTCGGTTCAGCAGGATGGGTCCAGTCCTTGTACTCATCAGGGTAGATATCAGCAGGCAGCAGGACAACTCAGCAAAGCAGAGAACCAGTTCCTTGGAACAGTCAGACCAGGCAAAGTGGCAATCCTTACAGCACAGAAGTCTTTACACCAGCAAAGTTCTTCCCAAGTCCAGAAGTGTACTGATTTGGTAGGGTCAGAGACTCAGTACATATACACAGATGTGGGGGTGACTTCAAAGCAGCTCCTTGAAGTGCACAGAGATCCTGTCTTCCTATCCCTGGCTCCAGACTACTGGTAGAGGATAATCAGCCGTTTGTGTGGGGACAGGCACTTCCCAATTTAAGTGTAAGTATTAGCTCCCCTCCACTCTTCCAGCCCCTTCCAGCCCAGGAAGGCCCATCAGAATGCAGATGAATGCAGATGAACCCTTTGTCATGCCTACCCTTCTTGTGTTTGTGGCTGTCTAGAGGGAATGCAAAAAGTGTAGCTATCACCTAGCCCAGACATGTTTTAGAGACAGTCTGCAAGGTACACAGCGCAGTAAGGGCAGAGAAATGCCCACATTCTAAAAGTGGCATTTCTAAAATAGTAATGGTACATCTGACTTTACCAGTAAAGAGAATTTATCATTGCCATTCCAATGATACAAAACATGATGTAACTACTCTTTTCTGATCAGGAATTACAGCTTAAAAGTATATTAACCCCTTCGCTGCCAGGCCTTTTCCCCCTCTGGTGCCATGCCTTTTTTTGGCTATTTGAGGTAGTTTGCGCTTAGGCCCTCATAATTTTTGTCCACATAAGCTATCCATGCAAAATTTGCATCCTTTTTTTCCAACATCGTAGGGAGTCTAGAGGTACCCAGAGTTTGTGGGGTCCCCTGGAGGAGACCAAGAAATTAGCCAAAATACAGCTAGAAATTTGTTATTAAAAAGAAAATGGGGAAAAGGGCTGCAAAAGAAAGCTTGTGTTTTTTCCCTGAAAATGGCATCAACAAAGGGGTTGCAGTGCTTAAATAACCATCTTCCCAGCTTTCAGGAACAGGTAGGCTTGAATCAGAAAACCACACTTTGCAACACAATTTTGTCATTTTACTGGGACATTCACCATTTTACTATTTTTTGTGCTTTCAGCCTCTTTCCATTTAGTGCCAGAAATGGGTGCAAAACCAATGCTGGATCCCGGACAGCTAAACATTTCTGAAAAGTAGACAACATTTTGAATACAGTAAGGGGTCATTTGTGTAGATCCTTTAAGGTTTTCCTACAGAAAGTATTAGCTAAAATAAAAAGATATTGAAATTGAGGTGAAAAAAACGAGCCATTTCTGTCCTGGTTTTCTTCTATAACATTTTCCAGCTATGGCCAAATCTTGAAAGCAATATACCATTACACCTGCTGGACTCTGTGTTCCTCCAAGTCTCCCGATAAAAATAGTACCTAACCTGTGTGGGTAGGCCTAATGCCCACGACTGGAAAAACAACATGGACACATCACATTTTTACATTGACAACTGACGTTTTTTGGAAAGTGCCTAACTGTGGATTTTGGTCTCTAGCTCAGCGGGCACCTAGGAAAACCTAGCAAACCTGTGCGTTTTTTAAATCTAGACACCTAGGGGAATTTAGGATGAGGTAACTTGTGGTGCTCTCACCAGGTTCTGTTACCCAGAATCCTTAGCAAACCTCAAAATTTGGCAAAAAAAAAACTTTTTCATCACATTTCAGTGCTGCAAAGTTCTGGAATCTGAGAGGAGCCACAAACCTCCATCTACCCTGCAATCCTCCACATCTCCCGATACAAATGGTACCTCACTTGTTTGGGTAGGCCTAGTGCACTGACAGGAAATTCCCCAAAACACTACGTGGACACATCAAAATAATCAAATTCAAAACTACCTGTTTTTGCCGGGGGCACCTGTGTTTTCGGTCCTGTGCTCAGCAGCCATCTAGGGAAACTTACCAAACCCAGACATACCTGAAAACTAGACACCCGAGGGAGTCCAGGGAGGTGTGACTTGTGTGGATTCCCCAGTGTTTTCTTACCCAGAATCTTCAGCAAACCTCCAATTTAGCTACAAAATGCCATTTTCCCCTCATTTCTGTGTGGGATCACCACACTGGCACAAACTTCCTACCACCCAACGTTCCCCTCAGTCTCCCAATAAAAATGATACCTCACTGGGTCCCATCTCTTTCACCTGCAGTAAGAGAATTACTTGTTATCTAAGAGTTGTTCAAGAGTGTACAGATTATAGCACCATCCTACTATTCCTAAATTGAGAAGCCTATTCTTTACTCAGCCCTTCCCTCATTAGTTCCTCCTCTAAGCTATCCCATTGCGGGCATCTTCCCAATATGGGGAAAAGGAAGGCTATAGATTTACCAGCGCAATCCAAGGGTACTAAAATCGCAAAAAAACGCCCAAGTAGACCTTTGAATCCAGTTATACCCAATGGGTCTAACCCATTGGATGAAATAGATCTCCTAGTTAAAGAAGTTGAGTCTATGTTAGGTACACAAACAACTCTAGGGGCAACTAATTTAAAGAGAGGCCCCCCTAAGGATAGGAAAATCCCAGAGTTATTTAAAAAGAAGGGGTCAAGGGATCCAACAGATACTATAATAGGGGTTGATGGAGACAGGGGCCCGCATAATTGTAGGGGCCCCTTCCCGATACCCACTTATAGCATAGCGAGTCCTCCAGTATCCCAGCTGGGTCTCACCCATGTACCACATACACCAACCCTTCTACCACTGACTCCGGTGATCAAGGTGGTCCCTAGCTTATTCTGTACTAATCGCTTTGAACCTCTATTGGTAATAGAGGATTCGCCCGTGCCCACGAGTGTGCCCAAGTGCAAGCCAGTAGTTGGAAAACCCAACCCTAGTGTTATTTCACCGATCCCCCAGCTCGAGTCGGAAGGCAAAGAACCAGCAGCTAGTAGAGACAACCTGGCTACAGTTCTTCAGAGAGTTGATGAAGTTAAGGGACTGGTTTTAGTACTAATAGATCTTATGAAGAGCAACCGTGCTTGTGCCGGGTTTTGTAAAGTCTGTGGGGAGGTCAGGGGGGAAGAAGCCTTCCCATTATCTGCCCCATCAATGGGGACGGAGTTAAGGGACAATTGTTGTCCCCCCATTAGAAGGGGGACAGCTCTTCAAGGGAGGGAAGACTACCGCTGTGATCCCAATATTGACAATATGAGGCCCAGAAGGAGGTCTACAAATGTACCTATGCGCAGAGACCGTCAAGGTAGTTGGTCAAGTAATCTTACTAGTGACAGGGCCAGAGGTAGGACTAGTAAATCCGACCCACCGGAAACTGTCCAAGATTCCAGCTTTACACAAACCCCTAACAAGTCACATAAGACTCCCTCTAACAACATCACTCTCTCCCGATACAATATTGAGAGTATAGTTAATAAAGAACAGGACCTGCCTATAAGTCAGGGAACAAATAAAATCTATTTGACTAATGTTCCAAAACTATCGCCAGGGTTAGCTGAGAATCAAGCTTCCTTGATCAACAAAGTCATACATTGGATACGTTCCCGACGAAGTTGTCTCTCTGTTATTCGTTCTGACATAATATCGGCCAAGAGAAGCAGTATCACAGGGACCAATCTTGACATAATAACTATCTATTTTGAAGACAAGTATATGGTGACACAATTAATGCACTTTGATTGTCGTACCCACTTGGACAATGCAACAACCAGGGAGGGAATTAGACTCATGTTACACCCACAAAATACTGGACCAGCCATAGGACTGGCAGGATCTGATGGTTTAATTAATTCCCGCGGAGGTGCTGCACGAAAGGAAGTTAATCCCAGGCCGTTGCCTAATCCTGTATGACTGACTACTGAACTAGTAACTAATGCGACGGCCTGCTCCAAGGCCTTACATTTTACGGGGGATGACAAAGCATCATCATCAAACACTTGTAGTAATGACCCGAGCGCGGTAGACGCTGGATGCACAATCGTGGTGACAAACCAAGATAAATGTACGTTAGAACTTATGTCATGGAATGTTGCCGGCCTGGCAAAGAAATTAGATGATGGTGAATGGGCCTCTTTTATTAAAAAAATAGACATATGTTTGTTTCAGGAAACTTGGGCGGAGGATGCCACCAATATAGATGGATTTCTCTCATTTAGTGCACCTGCTATACCTCCAGAGAAGGGGAGGGGCCGGGCAAAAGGTGGGCTCTTATTACTTGTTAACAAGAATTTGCAGTGTGACTATAAGCTTTTGGGAATTGATTCTGTAGATCTAAAAGCCATGTGTATTACGTTTAACAGAAGATTATCAATTGTTATTGTTAATGCTTATATACGATCGGTCCCAAATGGCTCCGAGTCCCATACCCTGGCTATTCTGTCCGAATTTGTAGGCAGCCTCCACCCCTCAACTATTCTAATCATAGCTGGAGATTTTAACTGTACCTTCGAGCCTTCTATTCTCATAAGTGGTTTAACTGATGAAGAAGATGAGCAGTGGGGGATCCCACAACTATCTATTACCCAGCCTTGCAAAAAATCTCGGGTGGCCATGCAATTAGCCACATTATGTTTAAATCATGGCCTTAGGGCCTGTAATGGCAGAACTCCATCCGATATGAACAGCGCACCTACTTTTAAAAGGGGCATGTCGACAAGCACTATTGATTACTTCTTGGTCGATGTTAGGTTGTGGCCCCAATTGGTAGATATGAAAGTAGAAGTAAGTTGTGATAGTGACCATTTCCCCTTGCTCCTTACTCTTTCTGGAGATATGTTCAGGAGAACACTTAATAACCATGTCACAATCATTCCGCCACCTTGTTGGAATAATAAATTCACCAAGATTACATGGCCAAAAGTGGTGTCCAACCCTCACCATATTAGAGCAATATATCAGATTTTTTTAAATAGTTTGGCTGAGTATGAAGACCAGGCTGTGGGGAACATTCCGATTCTCAAAATACATGACAACATGAATACTCAACTACGGTTTTTTTTTTATAAAACAAGGCGGTTAAAGCCACATGAAGGGAAAGGGGCACGCAAGGGATGGTTTGATGAGAGGTGCTCAAAGGCTAAGTCTGGGTTAAGAGTTGCAGTAATGTCTGGTTCCCAGGGGGAAATTAAACAAGCCAGGTCCCTATACAAAGTAACTTTGTCTAATGCAAAAAAGCAGTGGGAGGATTCCCTGTGGCAGGAATTATTAGATGCTTCCAGAGAGAAGAATAACAAGCGTTTCTGGGAGCTTCTGTCTAAAAGAGAAAATGGAGGTAGGAGTTGTCCCAGCAACCATATCCAACCAGAAAGCTGGGTAGAGCATTTTACTACTCTCTATGCCCTACCAGAGGGCCCAATGGACACCAATGTGGTCCACTCTCCAACAGAATTGTTGAAATCAAATTCCCGCATGGCCCCCCAAGTGGAGTCTCAGTGTGTCCCTGAGCGTTGCCTCATCTTTAAAATAGAAGAGACCCTTGAGGCTATAAATAGCCTAAAACCTGGCAAAGCACCTGGACCAGATAAGCTTCCTGGAGACCTTTATAGATCGGAACCACATATCTGGTCCTGGTATATAAATGCCATCTCAAATAGTATAGCGGCAGGGGGGCAAATTCCAGGTACATGGAAGGGGGCAGAGATCATACCCATTTATAAAAAAGGGAATGCTAATCTCCCAGCTAACTATAGGCCAATTAGCCTTATAGACAACCTACAAAAGATCTTTGCTAAACAAATTTTGCAGAGGCTAATCAATTGGGTTGAGGAGTACCAAATCCTTTCCCATTTACAGGCAGGGTTTCGTGCAAAAACAAGCACGATAGACCAGGTCTTTCGATTGGCCATATTGCATTGGAAATATGTACTTGTGGCCGAACAATGCCTGTATGTGGTATTTATAGACCTGCGATCGGCTTTTGATTTGGTCCCAAGAGCCAAACTGTGGGAAGTGCTGGGTAGATTGGGAATCCCAGAGGATCTATTACTCCTGTTAAAACGACTACATGAGAACACTTATGCCCAAGTGAGGTGGGGTGAACAAGGCGAACTGACAGAACGGATCCCAATCAGAAGAGGAGTTCGCCAAGGTGGCGTGTTAGCCCCCCTACTGTTTACCATATTTATCAACGAAGTAGTAAAGGCTGTGTCCATAGGCCAGAATGATGCCCCTTCCCTGAATACACAAAAAATCCCTATCTTGCTCTTTGCCGATGATTCACTCCTCATTTCTAAGACACCAATGGGGTTGCAAACCCTTGTTGACCGGTTTAACCAATTCTGTAGCGATCATGGGTTGGAGGTTAACATTAACAAAACCAAATTGATGGTGTTATCCAAGGGACCTAGGAAAAGATGTTTCATTCATATTGAGGGAGTACCGTTGAAGGAAGTAAGCTCTATAGATTACTTGGGAGTTAGGTTAACCAATAAACTACTATGGGAAGAGCAGATTACAAAAAGTGCAGGGCTCCTTCAACATAGAGCCTCATCCATATTGCGTTTCAATCAAAGCTCCTTTACAAAGGTTGTTTCCCCAGCAATAAAAATTTACACAGCTAAGGCTCAAAGTGCAGCCCTGTACGGAGCGGAGGTATGGGGTTATGCTAACTGCAATAAGATCAGTGTGGGGGAAAACAACTTTGCAAGGGCTTTAATTGCATGTCCACGCACCACACCCTTGCTTCCATTATTTCTAGATCTGGGGTTAAGCCGAGTAGCAGATCTAGCTACTCTAAGACCTCTCCTTTATTGGATCAGGTTATGGATAACCCCCGAACTAGATATATATAAGACCGCATTACTCGATTTATTGAAATGCCAAAATGCTAATACTCTTCCCTGGATTCGCCATGTGGCCCATTGGCTCCGGCTTTTGGGTCTGGGTGACTATTGGGAAAATCCCCATAAATTAGAGAGACGCCACAAAAATGTTTTAAAGTTAACCTATTGGTCTTACGTTAAGGACAACTACATAATCCATAAATCCCATGGTCGCTTAACTAATTCCTTTACTGATATTAAATGGTCCCCAAAGTTTGAACTCTATTTGGATGTTATACCGGATTTGCAAGGCAAGAGCTTATATGCAAGGTTTCGTTTTGGCTCTCTGCCCCTGATGTCATTGATTCATAGGTGGGGGTCGATTTATCTTCCCGATATATGCCCTGCCTGTGGCAGTATTTTTGAAACCATTGAGCATTTCATGTTCTTCTGCCCAGCCTATGCGATTCCGCGAACAAAATGGATCCGCAAGATTTGCAGGGACATGGGATTTAAGAATTGCTCTTTGGCTCTACGGGTTCTAAAAAGCCATAATTCAGCTGACGTAATCCTTTCAGTAAGCAAGTATTTAGCAACAGCTTGGCGCATATGTTGCCATCTTCAAAAAGTTATTTAAGGTCTTATCCCTATATAGGTAAGATTTAGAGTCATATGTGCAATTCAAGTTATTGTTTTAATGTTTTTACACCTATTTACAGACATGTATTTATTTATTCACTTAAGAATTATTATATTTTGTTTTATGTGCTTTTATGGTCATTGATGAACTAAGTTGATGATGAAGATGATGACGAACTATTGACCATGTGGTTTGGACAGGGCTTGGAATAGATCTTTTAGACATTATGTAGGTAATCATCATGTGTTTCTGCCATTTTAACACTAGTATTAGCCACAAAGAGCTATTTTTTATGCACCTGTCTGGTACTCGTGCCATTTTAACATGAATCCGATAACCATTTTAAGTTATTATATAAGCTTTTTATCACACTGTGCTTGTGTCTTAATGACTTGACAGTGCTTAAACTTGCCAAATGATTGTGCCGGTAGTAGGCTCTCTTTGTTAAAGTATGCCATCTAAATTATTAAGGAATTGTATTACTATGTAACATCAAATTAGCACTTTAAATCTTTATATCTTGGGTTGGATAGTTTGTATTTATCTTGATGATGATACCACCTGGGAAATTTGTATTTGAAACCACCTCATATTGTTTTAAGAGCTTTTAAATATTTGTACTATTTTAACGTTATGAAGTAAACGTTTCAGAAACCCTGGTATCTAAATGTTAAGCTATGTATCGGGAATAATGGTGGATTATAGTAGGCCATTTCCTATAGAAGCTTTTCTTATTCTAAACCTTATTATTCTTAGCCAGTGTAAAAGCATAATGAAGCAAACGTACCTTTTTTGTACAATTTAATATGTAACTTTTATGACCCATGGTCGAATAAAGTATATATGATGATGATGATGATGATACCTCACTTGGAGTAGGTGGGCCAAGTGACTGTGACAGGGAAGAGCCAAAAACATGTCTAAATTGAGGGGGAACCAAAGCGGGTCCAAAAGGGCAGTTTGAAAAAAAAAGTTTTTAGGCTGACAAGTGGGGAAGAATTTTCATTGGTATAGATGCGACACTGCTGGGTGGTAGGAATTTTGTGGATTCCTGCAGACTCAGGAAGGTTCCATCACAAAAATATGGGAAAAATGTGTGATTTCAAGCAAAGTTGGAGGTTTGCAGGGCATGGTGGGTAAGAAAATGGTGTAAGGTTCATGTGAAGCACACCACCCTGGACTCACCCAGATGGTTAGTTTTCAGATGCGTCTATGTCTCATCAATTTTTCTACATGGCAGCGTCCCAAAGTCCAAAAAGTGCAGCCCTCACCATTCCAATTGGGATGATTTTGAGAGTTAGACAAACTCTCATGGCCCAAATGTAAAACCAAGATCCAAAGTAATCAAATGTCTTCTTGCTTGCCATTGGGATAAGATCTTTTAGTGTGCGGGAGAGAGCTGAAAGACTGTTACCCCCTTCAGTTGGGGTGGGAGCATAACCATGCCCATACAGCTTGGTAGCCACCACCCCCTCTTTTTTTTTTATTCCCCGGCATCTAGTAGGTTTTCTACCCCCCCCAGGAGTGGATCGGGGATAATTGTCCCATCTGCCCACCAGTGGGCAGAAAAACCTATGGGGCCGCTCCCCATCTTTAAAAACATATATATCCATGGTGCCTAGTGGTTTCAGCCATCCTTAGGGGCAGATCGGCCTAATAAAAATAGGCCAATCTGCCCCCAAGGGGAGCAGAAATGGCCTAAAATAAATTTGCCCCACAGGGGAGCGACATTTGCCTAAGGGGTCGCTACCCTTTTGTGAAATTGTCACACAAAAAAAATCCCTGGTGTCTAGTTGTTTCTGTCCCCCTTGGGGGTAGATTAGCCTAATAAAAATAGGCCAATCTGCCCCCAAGGGGAGCCGAAATGGCCTAAAACATAATTGCCCCTTGGGGAGTGACCCTTGTCCAAAGGGCCGCTCTCCTTATGTCCATTTCCCCCAAAAATAAAACCCTGGTGTCTAGTGGGCATTCCTGCAGCCCCATCGCTATGCGATGGGGCTGCAGGAATGTTAAGAGAGACATGAAAAGGAAAAGAAAAGCCTTTCCTTTCCTTTTCATGTCTCCCTGACCTCCCCTGCACCCGTACCGAGGAGAAACTAATCAGTTTCTCCTCAGTCCAGCGCGATGGAGACAACCTCTGATGAGGTCAGCGCACGATCGCTTGCTGTCATTAGATGTCACGGGGGTCGGTGTGGAAAGGGAAGCTATTCCCTTTCCATCTCTGCCTAGGGGAGGGGGGTGCGCGGCTGATGGGGGCAGGGTGCTGGACATAATGGTTACATTCTCGGCACCTGAGCGGTGTTGCCGAGGACGTAACTGTTACGTCCAGGGCACCCATTGAGGTTAAGGATTTGCCAATGCTGGCCTATGAAAGGAGTAGGCCTCACAGTAGTGAAAAATGACTGGGAGTTTTTCATTACCAGGACATGTAAAACGTAAAAGTACAAGTCCTGCCTTTTACTTACATGGTACCCTGCCCTACAGGCTATCTAGATCCTACCTAAGTGGTGACTTATTTGTAATAAAAGGGGAGTTTACGGCTTGGTGAAAGGTTTTAAATGCCAAGTCAAATTGGCAGTGAAACTGCACTCACAGGCCCTGCAATGGCAGGTCTGAGATAGGTTTGAAGGCTACTTGTGTGGGAGGCACAATCAGTGCTGCAGGCCCTCTATTAGCATTCAATGTACAGGCCCTGGGCTTATGGTATATCACTTTACAAGGGACTTACAAGTAAATTAAATATGGCAATTGTGGATACACCAATGTTACCATGTTCTAGGGGAGAAGCACGTGTACTTTAGCAATGATCAGCAGTGGTAAAGCATTCAGAGTCCAGAGACCAACAAAAAGATACAGCACAAAAAGAGGTAAAACGTAAAAAGTCTGGGGAAGACCACCCTAAGGCTGTCAGGTCTAACATTCCCCCCTGCAGATTGTGAATAGGGGCCCCTGAGCCTCGCATATCAGACAGATATTTATTGATGTTGGACTGAATGGGGCCCTTGAAGGATCAGGGGCCACTGAAGGGTTGGGAGCTCCCATGCACCACATGATGCTTTAGAAATATGCTTGTGACAGTGTTCTCTGAAATACACAACCAGCTACATACTACACTCAAAGGGACATATTTATAGTGCCCTAGCCCCACCTTGTGCCACATTAACGTAATTGTTTTTGACATTAATGTGGCCCAACAATGCCCAAATCCCCACACCTTATTTACAGGGTGGCGCAATGCATGCATTGCGCCACTCTGTAACCCTTTGCTCTACATTATGCCTGCGCCAGGCATAATGTATCCAAAGGGAGCGTTCCCCCGTTAGGGGAGCCAGAAAAATAGCATAAGGAAATCTATGAGATTTCTTTGCACCATTTATTATGTCACTTTTAACGCCTGCTTGAGAGCAGGCATTAAAAGGGGGCTTCCATTCTTTAGAATGGGGCCCTATGTACTCTGCAGGAGTAGCGCAGATAACATTGATCAAGATCATTGATCAGAGTACATCAAAAGCATCATGAAAAATGATGCTATTGTCCCTTACCCTGCACCATGGTGCGCCATATTTTAAATTTGGTGCACACATGGTGGAGGTAAGGGGGTGCTAAGGGGCGCAGGGAAAGTAGCACTGCACTCGGTGCAGCGCAGCTTTCCATAAATCTGCCCTTAGTGATTGCCTGCTGAATACGTTTGCTACACTCCCCTACGACTTCAATGATATAACATCGATGGCAGCACCCCCCACTCTGGAAAAACGTACTTTCGTAAAAAGCACTAAACTTGTTTCTCATACAAAGAACCTCTGGAGTTGCAGGAGCGATGCGGATCTGACCAATCCCCTCACCGAGTATGCTCACCACCGATTGTGCAATTGGTGGAAGTACCTGGCTAGGGGAAAAGGGAGACGCGAATGGGCCAGAGCACGAAACTACATCCCCAGGAGTTAATGCTACTAAGCTTAAGTAAAGCTCTGGGTCCCTTGGGAGTACTTTTATCTTAAAACACAGGAGTCTAGGAACATTAAGAATGCTGGGTCTCTGGAAGTAAATGCCGGGTCTCCGGGAGTAAAAAGTGTGTGCTTGCTTCTGACACAATTACAGACCTTGTAGGTCGCAACCGTTTTTTAGTTTACTAATGACTTTGTATTTCAAGTCATTCTCATATGTGTCATAGGCTTCTTTAGCAAATATGGTATCACCTAGAAATACCTGAACTCAGGATATACACAAAAGGCGAACTGTCTTCAATAGTCAAAGAAGTGTGTTTCTTTAATATGCCAAGCATTCTCCTGTAGCACATAAGATAATATCACTGCTTAGAGAGTATTTATACTAAAACTGAGAATGTATACTAAATTACTATGAATCTATACTGAAAGTGATGATATGATCTTTTTTAAACATGAACCTACAAATGTTAATGCCACCACCTGCCCTGCCAAAAATGCCATTAGTGACCTAAAAAGCAAACTTGCTGTCACATGCACCCCCATATCTGGCCTGGACTCATATTTTTAGGTGGCCGAATTGCAACATTAGAGTCTGTTAAGTCAAACACAAGAGTTTTTCTTCACCGCAGATTCTTAACGCGCATATTTAAAAGGTTTTTTATGTAATAATGCAAAAAAGGAAGTTTGGTGAAATAATATATTTATTTACAGTCGCACAATGGTGATGCAGGGAAGCCAGGGTTGATTCAAGCTTTTCTAGTGTCACACGGGGTAGTCATTGGATGTTTACCATGTTTTACTGTATTACAAAAAAGATTAATGAATTATTTTTCATGCTTGGAGCATGACATTACAGCGTGGGTGGTAATGAGAAGCCACATGGCTTACTTTAGGTTTGAGGGTCCAAGAGGACAACAAGCTGAGCCTGAGAAAGACATCAGGCTTCACCCAGCTCTGTTCTGTAAAAACCGAGTAAAATAATTGCAAGTATTTCTATTTGAGGACATTTATGATCCTGTGTTATGTGTTTTATGTTGAAAAGTGGAGATCCCAAGCAGTTTTGCCTCTTACCATATCTTACTTCGCAGGCCAGCTTGCTTAGCATACCAGAAATTCTATGAAATATTTTATGAGCTTTCCTTCACAAATGCCTATAAGAAGTGTATTTTGGTACATTTATCACAGAAATAGTACTGAATATTGGAGCTAATTACACAAATTTTTAGTACTTTTCTCAGGTGACCATCCCACCCCTTGACGAACCTCGGGCTCAACCACTTAACTTACGCGCCAAAATTGATTAAATCGTCTTGCTCCCCACCACTTTTAAATTCCACCAGCCGCCTTTGTAACAGGGGCTTCCCCTTTTCCCCCATTGTTCAGAAAACCAAAAGAGTAGATACAGTCAATGTGGTGTCGATGTATGCCAACGACATAGTAGTTTATTTAAAGAACCCAGAAATATATGTACCAATTCTTCTCCAAGAACTGGTTACATTTGAGAAATCTTTTGATTACATATAACTTGGGAAAATCTTTTCCCAATGTGATGACTAGCTGACACAGAGAATTCCACATTCCTCCAAATAGTGATCAGGTGGGAATTGGAGAAAACCTGGTACCAAAGCATCAGGTGGCTTGCGATGAAAGTCAGCATATGGAATATACTGTGGGCATAGTAGTGACAATTCCGAAGTCCATAGCATTTTGGATTCTAGTGCCTCTGTTGGTGATGAGAAGGGTTGCTCCTTCAAAAATGGTGCTATTACAGAGATGCCTCTACCTTCTGTGTGACATGATGTGTCTAGCACCACCTAACATTTTCAAAGATATTGATCAGCTCCTTCTGTCACTGATATGGTCAACGAAATGAAGCACAATGAAACTAGTGATTATGAAAAGACCCAATGAAGTAGATGGCATGAGCAAACATGATGCAGAATTATACTATTTGACAATATACTTACAGTATACAGTTAAACTGCAAGAACTGGACTCAAATTAGGAACCAAATTTACTCCAAGGGACAGAAGCCGGGATAACCCTGACAAACCTATCCATGGTGTGCAGGTATATAATAGAAAAACACCTATATTTGATTAAGCAATTTGGTAAAATCTGGGAGCGCGTAATCAAAACAATAACTACAAAAAAGCCTTCACCAAAAAGCTGTCGCTATAGTGCCTCAGAATCTTCAAACGCATTTAACAAGACATGACTATTAATAGCTGGGTAGAAGTAGATGACTAGAGAGTACTTGCACGGCAATGGCACATTAACATATGGGAGGCAGAGAGTCACAGAGTCACTTTGGAGGACACCCAGATCAGTTCTTACAGTATGCAAAATTAGAAAAAACTGCCAGGCAAATATGAACTACATTCCCAGACGCACCAAAGGAAGCAGCCACTCTGGCGTGAATACTGGGTCTAGTATCCAGAGGAAAACTAGTCTCAGATCTATATTAGGATCTACAAGTGGACAAAATTAAGAAGTTACCTGACAAGAAAAAAAGAACAGAGATTGTCTGAAAGCCCTAATGATAAGGAGAGGGATGCAACCTGCCGGCAGGTTTAAAGCAGTATCAAGCAATGGTAGTTTAAGGCTAAATCAATTTAATTATATCCATAGAACACAAAATCTATCCAGAGTGCCCCTCTTGACAGAGGACCTAGTGGACTGGAGAGCATTGCCCGGATCCTTGATGGGAAGCTAATATATTTACTACACACACAAGGAGGGCCACTAAGGAGCGTTTAAAGACCCACTACGCATCACTCCCAGGAACTCAAAAAACACAAAATAGATGCATGGGGTGTAATTGGCCAACCCAACACTTAGAGGGGCTCACAATATACGTTGTTTTCTTTTCTTTTTTCTTTTAATATTTGAGATACAGAATAAAGAAGAATACAAAAGTAGATATTTACCATACGCCAGCACCTAAGGACAGGTCAGAAGAAAAGTTCATACCATTCAAATTCAATTTCAATACAAATCATATAATGTCTTATTACTATAAAATGACCAGCAGAAATACTCAACCCAATTCTTTGCTTATGAAATACAGAAAGAATGATTCAATCATTTTCACTATAACCAGGGATTTCCACCATAAGGTGACCCCATATTTTATTAAATCTCATAACATCTCCACATCAAAGAACATACATCAACTAGTTTACTTGCTTCATTTCCACCACTCATTCACGGACGAAGGGAATCAACTTGGTTTTCCACCTTTGAAGCAGCAAAGATCTGGCCACCATCATCATAACATAAAATCGTTTTTTATATCTGGAACTAAATCGTACGGCAGGAACATAGCCTATGATCAACAACCGGAGACTAGGTACCAGTTGTATCTGCCAAGCTGATTCCAGACACCAAAATATCACTTTCCAAAATTCTTGAATTGCGGCCCCCTGCCCAATGACATTGGACCAATTCGCAACTGCACTTGATTCACATCTAAAGCAGCAACTTGACCATGCAGAGTTCATTTTACTCAAGAATTGTGGGGGGTTCTGTGCAGCAATCATTTCGTGTAGAATCGCATTCTATGACAATTGGCCCCTCTCAACATTGTGATTGTTTTTAATTTTTCCCCACATTTCTTCCTTGTTAATGTAAGCCCTTCATAAGTCCCCCACTTACTAATAGCCATTTGACACATATCCAAGCCACTGTATGATGCAAGCAATTTTTTCCATTCACCTGATTGTTTTAAACCTGGGGGCTCAATCAAGCTCATAACCATATTTTGACTGCCACAAATTTGACTAATGTCCAAAGTCTTGAGCTTAGAGGCCAGAACTGTGCCCAACTACCAAAAATGACCAAAGACCAATTCTTTAATTTCCGACCAATTCTTCCACCTATCCCCTACCATGAAATCGGCCACCTTGTAAAACCCATTGCCCCCATTCTTCCACCTATCCCTGGAATCTCAATTCAGTTCCATCAGCGATGTAGCAACAATAATGTAGAGGTTGCATAATACCTATAGAGAACCCTGCATTTTTCAAAGAACCACTGAAAAATCTTAAATCACACATTTTTGGGAGTTTTTGCCACTTTTAAAACATCCCTGATATATTCCTTTAAAATCAAACACATTAGGTAATTCCTTAAAATTCCAACTAACTTGTGTTTCACATTAAATTTGAACATATATTATGCACAGTAGGCAAGGTAATATTTCCGCAAATTGGGGAGAGGTAAGCCACCTGTTGCTAGCACACACTGTATAGCATAAAAAAGAAAATTAATTAGGGGAAGGATCACCATTTTTATCAGTGCCACCCTCCCAAAAATGGTGAGGAGAAGCAAATACTATTGTGCAAGCATTGCTTTCACTTTTAAAAGTAATGGGACAAAATAAAGGTTGTACAACTCTTCAATCTTTGATGTATATCTAATACCCAGGTACTGGTTCAGTTGCTCATTTATGCAAGTAGCAATATTTTGCAGCAAACTATCAGCCTCACAATTACATCGAATAACTTCAGTTTACTTCTTATTAATTCGGTAACCCCCTAGCTCCTGATACAGAGAAAAAAAACTCAAATATGTTTTTTTGTGAACTTCTACTTGTGTCAAGCAGCATCATTATGTTATCTGCATAGAGTTTTATTTTACCGATCTGCGGTATATGAGGGAAAATTTCCTTATCTTTTCATATTGCATTGGCCAATGGCTCAATAAAGAAAGCAAATAATTCTGGGGACAGGGGGCAACCCTGCCGGGTGCCACGTCGAACTTGCACTTTATCGGGCTCTGCTGCATTAATAATAATCTTTGCTTCAACACCCTCATACATCTTATACATCAAACTTATGATCTGGGAGGGTATATTAAACTCCTCCAAAATACCAATAAGAGTCTCACAAAACATGAGGTCGTAGACCTTCTCTGCATCTAATAGAAAAACTGCAGCAGGTATATTGTTAACAGAAAGGTCATCCAGCACCTCTATTAAATAATGCATATTTGTCCCTAACTGATGCCCAGCAATAAAGCTGTTCTGGTCCTGAGGTATCAATTTCGCAACTTGTCTGTTAAATTTGTTTGCCAACAGTTTCATAATAGTCTTGTAATCTGAATTTAATAATGTTATCGGGTGATAGGAGTTGGGATCTTCCCCATATTTACCTTTTTTTTAAAAAGCTGGCCACATTCCCTAAACTGAAAGAAGAGGGTATAGGGCTGCTCGCCAGCATAGAGTTAGCAATCAACAACAAATACTCCAATTAAATGTCCAAGAATGTCTTGTAAAATTCTGAAAGAAAACCCTTGGGTTGCAGACTTTTCAGTTTAGCAAACTGCTATCTACCTCAGCTCTCTCTTCTTTCCAAAAGGGGCAGGCTATATTTTGCACATCTTCGTATGAAAGCGTGGGAATATCGAGCCCCTTCAAAAATACCCCCAAAGCTCCCTTGTCAATCACTTGCTTGTGGCTGTAGATTCGCTTATGGTGCTCATGCAAATTTTTATCAGTTCACCCTGTTCCTTACACATACTCCATAGACTGGACACTTCAAAACATGAATAGTATTTCTGGAGACTTGTTCCCAAGCATGCCATGCGAGAAACCTCCCAGAATAGTAACTCTCCTTGTAAATCTAATGCATACAGCCTGATTTGATGCATAGCACTTAACATAGTAGTAGTCACTCAATGCTCATTTAGCCTTCTCATACTCCCTTCTGTTCCCCTCCAAGGGATGGCACAAACATTTGTTGTTCACTTGTACATGCTTCTCCAGGACCAGCTTTCGCTCTTTACCATTTCTAGTATTAGCCACATCTCTAGCTATCAACTGTCCCTAAATGTAAGCTTTTAGTGTGCCCCAGACTGGAGCCAACCAATGATTCCTTGCCCAAAAAAACTTAGGGCGTGATTTAATAAAAGTGGATCCGTACCATGTGCAGCACCACTTTTCTTGCACCCCTTAGCATCCCCCTAACACCACCATGTGTCCGCCATATCTAACATACGGCGCACTATGGCAGTAGTTAGGGGAACTAGCGTCAACATTTTTGACGCTAGTTCGGCGCTTTGCAGTACTAGCGCCAAATATTTTTACGCTAATCCTGCAAAGCCCATTGAAGCCCATTATAAATATTGGTGTGCCTCCTTTTAACGCCATGCCTGTGCTTAGATTTCTTTGTGCCATTTTTTCAGCCCCCCTATCGGGGGAACGCCCTCTTTGCATACATTATGCCTGGCTCAGGCATAATGTAGGTCAAAGGGTTACAAAGTGGCGCAATGCACACATTGCGCCACTTTGTAAATATGTTTTGCTAATTTTGGCCTTGTTGGGACACATTAGTGTTTTAAAAAAAAAAATGAAGCTAATGTGGTGCAAGGAGGCGCTAGAGGCTCTAAAATCAGCCCCTTAATCTCTTCTTTAGACATCCTAACCCATCCCTCCTCCTGAAGTTAGTGCCTATTAAAAATCCTCCTCCTCAGTGGCGGGTTGCGCCTTTCCACCAGGATCTCCAGCTAAAACATTGCATGGCCGGAGAACCCACTGGAGAGAGTTTGCAAACCTTTAAAGGTCAGGGTTTTGGAGTTTAAAAAAAATCAATCTGCGTGGCAGTACAAAACCTCCCCGAAAAACATGTAAATTCCCTCTTTAATGGAAAGGTATCCCTCCAAGGGTCAACTAAAGAGAAGGCTCTGATAGTTCTGAATGACCTTTAGTACCCAGGACTTCTGCTGTCTTTTAAGAACTGAAAAGGTGTCTATCACAGGAGTTTGCAAAAAGTGAAATACCCACCCAGAATAATCTCACTTGGGGCTGGTATTAAAGATTGAAATAGCTCCTCGTATGGCCTGACATTGTTTTCTCCAGGGGCATAAAAGCTAATAAAGGTGAAAAAATACAGCAATTAACCTAGCACCAGCGGGGCCCTGTATGTCACTAGCCCATTCATTAGCTTTCGCATTTAATATATGTGCTAAGAAAACAGCAACACCCGATGAGCCACCAGAGCTGATGAAAACCCTCTATATCACACCCATTTCTTGAGCATGGAGAGCGTTGATAACTTTCCCACTGTATATGAGTCTCCTGCAGTAACACCACAGATGGGTTACACTCCTCTACCCAGGCTTCTATAGCTCACATCTTCTTTTTATCATTTAGAGAAATTAGCATTGAATGAAGCCAACTTCAAGACACTCCTGGGGACCTCCCCCTCCTTCATGGTGCTAAGCATGATCGCTCAAAATGCTAAAGTGCTGAAAGTGCTTCACATGCTTACTAACACCCAGTAACCCATATCCCAACAGCACGATACTGCATCTCTGCCCCTCCTCCTTCCAAAACAGCTGCTTCAGCACCCCTACCAAAGTGCAAATTAGCATATTCAAAAGTGCTACAGTGCCTCCTCTCCTTTGAAGTTCAATCGTAAACCCATCAGATGGCAAGCCCCACCCCTCAAATAATTTACAACAATTAGGGACCATAAATAGCAACTGTACCTTCACATCCAGATGGCCACTCCACAGTGAACCCACTCTGCTTTTTTTCTGCATTCTGTCGTATTTTCTCTGTCTTAACTCCACTGGATCTCATTTTACACGGCTCCCGTGGGCCCCCCTGAACACCCTTCCCCCTCCATTTCTCACCCCATGCCTTGGTGGGAGTCCTGCTCTTCCTCCCGCTCCTTACTGCCCAACGCACCTTCAAGGGTTTTGGCAACATGTCAGAGTGCCAGGATCCTCCTGCTTCTCCTCTCCAGCCCTCCCTCAGCCCTATGCCCAAAAGATCTGCTTTCCCGCACTAAGCCATAGTCTTTAGAAACATAACAGCTTCTTTAACATTATGAAATGTCTAAAATGTGCCTTTAAGTTTCAAGAATTGAATTATCAAGGCCTGCAATCCAGTGCTTCAAGTCTTGGGATCATACATCTGAATTCTTTTCGCCTCTGGGCTGATTTAGCAGTCATATCGGAAAAGATATAAAACACAAAATTCTGTGCTGATTTAGATGAATTTTCCTTAATCACCCAGGCCAGTTTCCTTTCCTTGATTCTATAGTCAGCACAATTAACCAGCATGGTCCTAGGATACTTGGCTTGACCGCCAGCCTAAGGGGGGACTTTATAAGCCCTCATAATTGTTAAATCATGATTATGGTCTGGATTCATCAAGGTCTTAATCAGATTTTCCACAAATGGTATACATCCAGTGGTGTCCTAGCTGTTCTTTGGAATTCCTGTGATCCCAAGTCTAAACCTCCTTGCATAGTTCTTCATCTGCTCCTGTTTCTCCTTGTGCCACAATGTCTCCTTTTTCAGCTGTTCATTAGCTTTTTTCCAAGAAATTAATCTTGTCCTCGCATTCGGACATTCTTTGCTCCATCTCATTTAACATAGTATTGAGGCTTCCCAGTTTTGCACACAGAGTCTAGCGTTCTTTGCCTGCGTGACCTTGATCCATTTAATACCTTTTAGCATCTCCTGAAGCATACTCGCCAGGCCCAGTGAGACCTCTTCTGCCAGCTGTTTGGCGAGGAAGCCACTCTCACACTGTGCTGAATCTGACTGCTCCTTTTGCCTTGAGCTAATATGGCTCTGCATGTACTGATCAATATTCGAAATTTCATCTGATTGAGCAGAGCTCGTATGTGGAAGTTCCGAACCAAGCCCAGGGCTTTGTAGGTACCCGCCATTGCTTCTCCCTCTGATATTCCCTCCACTTTAGGCATTGTTCCTGCTGGTCTAAAATAAAAGGCACATACCTCCGCCTTCCACATTCTCCAAACATAAGCCCCCTTCTTTTCTGCCGTCCTGGGGGGGGGGGGTTGCACAAACTTTCTTGGCCCACCTCTCTCTTCTCAGCAGCTTCCTCTAATTGCTCTTGCTGCATTGCCTTCAGTGGTGACGTCTGCACTTCCGGCAGCATACCAGCCCGAACCCCTTGGGTACCTCCATCTCCCTGGGACCTGGCCCCACACACACTTTCCATAATATCTCGGGTTACTGTCACCTCTGGGCCTGAGGCCGATGGGCTTTTTAGTATACTGACAGGTAACTCTTCCACCTCTTCCATCTCGAGTCGTGAAACACATGCAACAGCTAAAGTCTTAACATACCCGTGCACATGTTTCTGTGCACACCACAGTGCACCTGGGGATGTTTCGTGTCTCTTGTTAGAACGTTTTAATGTTCTTAAAGATTTAGTTAATTTGGCCGGCATTCTCTTGAAGCACCTTAACCAGAGAGAAAGCAAAAGGGGGCAAGTCAGAGAGCGGGGGCTCCAGGCTGGCCTCCATTGGGGGCAGAAGAAGAAACACAATTCCCAGGCCAGGGAAATGCATGGAGAGAGGGGGAGCAAGGATGAGCTGCAGTAGCAGGAAGCAGCCAAGAACCAACCCAGTACAGCAGTGTCCCGCTTCCTATGGGGTGTCCAGCATAGCAAATACATTTAATACAACTATCAGCTTCCTCATTACCATTGTGGTCTGCTGATGGAGAACACCTTCACCAAGAGCTCTTCTTCGACCCGAGCAGCAAGCTGAGCAGGTGAACATCAGGATTCATTTTGACATCCTGATGCATCGCAATGAGCGCTGTGCACACACTGTACGAGGATACTGGCTCTGATCAGGTGCACGCAGTGCTTCAGTTAGGCCTGCAGGAGGCTGGCAGCATCGAGTAGATTCCCACAGATGCCATCTCTCACCAATGTGTTTGTGGCGGCCTAGAGGGGGGCAGGGCTGGGTCTGAAAGGGCCTGGCCTAGGGGACACAATTAGACCCATATTTATACTTTTTTAGCATTGCATCTGCAGCATTCATTTTTTCAGGATAATTACATTTTATCTGCACCCATCTGCCTGCCATAGGTGTCTCACCTTAGAGGCACATAAAGCAAACTTTTAAATCTCTATGTTGTAGATTTATTATTGTATGTTTTGGATTGGTATGGATACACTATTGTTAATTATTTGGAATAACAGCACTATTGTCTGTATGAATAATTCAAACTGCAAAAATGCCACATTCCACTGAATGTTTTTCTTGTTTGTTTGCTTAGTGTTAGAAAAGGGGTCTTTGGTTGGCAGTCAGGTTACTCCCTGTCCAAGCAAGGACCCTCACTCTAGTCAGGGTAAGTCACACACAATCCAAATGATCCTTTGCCCACCCTCTGGTAGCTTGGCATTGAGCAGTCAGGCTTAACTTAGAAGGCAATGTGTAAAGTATTTGTGCAATAAATCATACAATACTACAACATAACACCACAAACATACACCACACAGTGTTTACAAAAATATATAATATTTATCTGGATAAATGCAGGTCAAAACGATTAAAGATGAAATAAGCAAATGTAGGGATATCACTGAAAGTGATATCAAGTGTCTTTAGAGTTAAACTATTACTGTAAAAGCAATAAAAGTGTCTTAAGTTCTCCTAGAAACAACAAGTGTCTCTTGCAGGGCAAAGTACCTGGTTTGCATTGAAAAATCCTCGCAAGGGACTGCAGAGGAAGAGATGCGTTGAAAACGGTGAGTGTGCGTCGGTTTCGCCCCTTCGAAGAACAGACTTGCGTTGTTATTTTCCATGCAGGGAAGACGCTGCGTCGATTTCCAGGGCGCAGACTTGGATCCTCTTCGGGTTGCGGGGTTTTCAGATGCCCCAGGGACGATGGCTGGAATCCTGGGCTTGCGAAGTGAAGTCACAGGGGCTGCGTCGATTCCGGTGGGCGATGCGTGGAATTTTCTTCTGCACGGCAGGTGCTGCGTCGATTCTTCTCAGGAAGTCGGGCTGCGTCATTGTGAGTCGGCTTGCATCGATCCAGCAGGGCCGTGCGTCGAAGTTCCAGTTGTGTCCCTGGTGCTGTGTTGATCTTCTGTCGCAGAGTCGGTGTGCATCGTTCCGGACTCGGCGTGTGGTGAATTTCTCACCGCGAGCAGGCTGTGCGTAATTTTTTGTCAGGCAGTGCGTCGAATTTTCACCACACGGGGATTTCAGCTGCAGGAGAGAAGTCTTTTTGGTCCTGAGACTTCAGGGAACAGGAGGCAAGCTCTAGCCAAGCCCTTGGAGAGCACTTCTGCAGCACAGTAAGAGGGCAGCAGGGCAGCAGGGCAACAGCAAGGCAGCAGTCCTCTTCAGAAAGGAGTCAGGTAAGTCCTTTGGGCAGCCAGGCAGTTCTTCTTGTCAGAGTGCAGGTTCTGGTTCAGGTTTCTTTTCCAGGAAGTGTCTGAGGTGGTAAGGCAGAGGCCCTGTTTTTATACCCAAATGTGCCTTTGAAGTGGGGGATACTGCAAAGAGTGGCTTAGAAGTGTACCAGGTCCCCTTTCAGTTCAATACTGTCTGCCAGGGTTCCAGTAGGGGGTGTGGCAGTCCTTTGTGTGAGAGCTGGCCCTCTACCCTCCCAGCCCAAACCCATTCAAAATGCAGATGTATGCAAGTGAGGCTGAGTATCCTGTGTTTGGGAGGTGTCTGAGTGAATGCACAAGGAGGTGTCAACTAAACCCAGCCAGATGTGGATTGTAAGGCACAGAAAGATTTAAGTGCAGAGAAATGCTCACTTTCTAAAAGTGACATTTCTAAAATAGTAATATTAAATCCAACTTCACCAGTCAGCAGGATTTTGTATTACCATTCTGCCCATCCTAAATATGACCTTCCTATTCCTTTCAGATCAGCAGCTACCACTCAATGTATGAGGGCAGCCCCAATGTTAGCCTATGAAGGGAGCAGGCTTCACAGTAGTGTAAAAACGAATTTAGGAGTTTTACACTACCAGGACATGTAAACTATATAGGTACATGTCCTGCCTTTTACCTACACAGCACCCTGCCCTAGGGGTTAACTAGGGCACACCTTATGGGTGACATATATGTAGAAAAAGGTGAGTTTTAGGCTTGGCAAGTAATTTTAAATGCCAAGTCTAATTGTCAGTGAAACTGCATACCCAGACCTTGCAATGGCAGGCCTGAGACAAGGTTAAGGGGCTACTGAAGTGGATGGCACAATCAGTGCTGCAGGCCCACTAGTAGCTTTTAATATACAGGCCCTGGGCACATATAGTGCACTCTACTAGTGACTTATGAGTAAATTAAATAGCCTGGTGTGATCCAATGTTACCATGTTTAAAGGGAGAGCGCAAATGCACTTTAGCACTGGTTAGCAGTGGTAAAGTGCGCAGAGTTTAAAAACCAGCAAAAACAGTATCTCAAAAGTGGAGGGAGGCAGGCAAAAAGTTAGGGGTGACCACCCTAAGGCTGTCAGGTCTAACACTTGAGGATGACCCCAAGGAAAGGTGTTTCTGCCAATAAAGTGGCCAGTGAGGAGGGAAGCAGAAGCAAATTGCCACCACTGGGGTGCCGCCCTCTAACTTTTTCAGGAAATGTAGTCTGCCTGCTGCACCATCCTCCAGGCAGCAAGTTGGGAGCAGCACTCCTGCATCAACCTAAGCAGAAGGCCATTTCTCTCAGAGAGGCAGCTACAGCAATCATGGAAATGAGCAGTGAGTATGAATTTAATTTATCTCAGCCGCAAAGTACCCAATCGTCACAGGAAACTAAGCAAAGTAGGACAACAGGAGCTGCAGCCAGCAACAGTTCTTCCTGGAGTAGGAGCAGAACAGGAGGTTGATTTTCTTGCTGAGCAAAATGTAGCTCTTCAATCATTGGCTTCCCAATCTCCAGCAAGAAAACAAAAGGGTACTTCACGTTCTTCTTCTAACCTCCCTTCTGATGACCTGGAAATTGACTGAACCCTCGCCAGATCTGAGACTCGCTACGAGAGACAAGGGAAAAGGAGAGCCCCTGAAAGCCTTAGAATTATGGGAAGGGACAGTGATGAGGATGAGTCAGTGATTGTCAGTATGGAAAGCGTCTCAGCAGACAGCAATATAACCCCTGCTATGGAACTGTCTCAGACGGATGTGACACTGGTTCCACCACCACTACTGCCAGCCTCCATATTGGTAAGGCACCTGCTAAGATCTGCATTCTCCACTACCTCAGTCAAAGTACGCACTTCAGAGAGGCAATCGACACACCCGCCCACCACCAGTTATTCAGGCATTCGCAGTGGCACACTTAAAAAGTTCTCCTCCCCATTTTGGGATTTCTTTATGATTAGCAAGCAGGAGGACAACATTGCAATATGCTCCATTTGCCATGCAAGTGTTCATCAAGGTAAGCCTGGTTATACAAAAAAACACGCAATCTGGTGGGCGAAGCATCTTAAAAAAGGAGTTAGTGGTGAGGGTGGTAATGAGAGAGAGGAACCAGCTCCGCTCACGGTGATAGGAAGTGATGAGGATGAGGATTACACAAAACAGCCCTGTCCCCAGCAGTGTGCCAGCATCACTGCACCATCAACCTCTAAATGGCACAAGGCTCAGATTCAGACACCACCGCATACAGTGATTATTCCCCCAAGATGCACAATGAGTCTACAACCTCCTGGTTCCCTTCGGAATTCTCCTTTGACAATGGCACCACAAAAGAAGACAATACAAGATACTATTATGGACATGTTAAGGCAGGAGGGGCCCTACGAGTACAACCACCTGCCCTGCATATTTGTACAGCAGGAAGCTGGCTCGAATGTTAGCACTGAACCTCCAACCTTTTCCTTTTGTGAAAGGATTGGGATGTTTAGAATTTGTGACAGCCATGATCCTGAAATGGAAGGTTCTGAGCCAGACTTATTTTACCAGAGTTCTTGTTCCAGCACTCCATCCCGATATGCTGCAATTGTTTGGGCAAGCTTTGCAACAGAGTGCTGTTCACACTATCCACCTGATGACAGGCATGTAGACCAGTTGTCAAGCAACTGATTACTTGTATATCACTGCATATTGGATCTCTTTTGTGGGGATCCATATAGTAGTCCTACATGCTGTATGCAGAGCAAGGTAAAAAAAGAGACACAATGAGGATGCAAACAAGCGGGTTCCAATTGAGCTATTGCGCTGCATACGGCATGTAAGACTACAATGTGGTCCACTTGGCTTGTGGTTACATATATATAATAACCCTCTATTGTATCTCAGGCATAATGTCTTATGTCCTGATGATGATCCTGATATTTTGTTAAGGGATCAAATCATCGTTGACCATAGTACCTTGACTTAATCAACAGTAACTGTTTATTTGTTTACATGAGCATGGGTACTTTTAGTTAGTGACTTTAACATTGTGTCATTTGTCACTTGTGAAATGCCTGAGTATGGAAGTCTTTCATTATCTTTACTGTGGCTGTTTTCCCACTGCACTGTTTTTATATTTTGACTCAATTATCCATGTGGATATTACTTATAGCCTTCACTGTATTTCTGTACTTATCTTCTCTTACTCTTTACATTCAAGGGACCTTTGTTCCTTCATAAATATTTATACCTCTAGCATGCTTTATCATCACGTTCCTCCTAACACCATTCACCAAATTGGAAGTAGTGTGGGCTACAACTCACCCCCAAAAATTAGAAGGGCCCTTATAATACATTCTTTAGGGGAAAGGCACACCAATGTGAGTTATCTGGTGTGGGTAAGAGTCAGCCTGTCCCTTGTTATGCATGGATTTCCCTTGTTCCTTAAAAATACAATATAATAAAATATTCAAGGCCATGGCAGATGGTGGATATTTTAGGGTCCTGTGTTTGGCGCATTGCATCAATGCATCAATTGGCGCGGGTGCGCTACAGGCATGCCACAAGCATGCCAAAGGCATGCCTGTCTGCACCTGTCCATGCCTGCTCCATGCCCAGCAGCAAGAACCCTAGCTCTCCCACCATCCACCGATACATAGCCTCCGAACTCCGTGACCTGACCACCAGGAATATTAAGACAACAACTACTGCACTTCATGCCCCTGATCCATAGTAGGACCATTGTCCTGCCACCAATGCCACTTCACCTGCAACACCAAAGTCACCACCGGTCCCACACCGTCGTCCTCCCATCCTGAGAAACAGCTCCATTGCTTACTGCTTAGCACCAGATCCCTCTGCAAACATGCCATGGACATATAGGACGCCATAACCACTCTCAAACCAGACCTGATGTTCATCACCGTGGCCTGGCTCACCACCGTATCAGCCCTGACATCCCCTGTGCAACCCCTCAAGGCTAAAAGCTGAGTCACAGAGACCGCCACAACAAGCATGGAGGAGGCATCTCAATCATCTACAAGGACATCCTCCTATGCACCACCGTCAAGGACAACACATCCCCATGGAACACCTTCACTTCCTAATTCAAACTGATGCCAAACCCACCATCAGAGTAACCTTCATTAACTGGCCCCTGCCCTGCCTTCTGTAAAGCTATCACCGAGTTCATCGCCCCCCGGCCATCGACTCCAGACACTACGTCTTCCTGGGGGACCTCAACTTCCATCTCGATGAACCCAATGACTTCAACTCTACCAACCTCCTCGACAACCTAACCAACATCAGACTGAAACAACTAGTCACCAGCCCCATACACAACACAGGACATACCCTGTATTCCATCTTTACAGCCGGAGATAGGATCAAATTCTCCCCACACGACGGAGCTAACATGGACCAACCACCATATCGTACACTTCTACATAACAAGTGCACCATAATCATTAACCACACTCCCAGCACCCCCTCCACAGGTCAGGGAAAATCACTGAGCCCCAATGGACCACAGCTCTTAACTCCAACAGACCCAATCCCTCTGATAACTTCAACCAAGACGCCCACAACTTCACTGAATGGATTTCCAACTGTGCTGACTAGGTTGTCCCCACAAGGAACCCCAACACCAGAAGATCCAACAAGCCCACCAGCTGGCTCACACCAGGACTTTGCCTACTGAAGAGAGAAGACAAATGACTAGAAAAACGATAGTGTCCATCCAGTTACGCTATCCCACAGCGTTTGTTTTGCTTTGCTTTTGCCGCCCTAAGTGCGCCGGGTATGCCCAGACGTGGGTCCCGGGCTCACTGTGCCACTGGATTCAAGCTAGCCTGGCTGATGAGGGGTGAAACCCCAAAACCGGTCCCAGGATGCTTGTTTCCGGTCCAGGGAGAACCTGGCCTGGCAGTTCGGGCTGGACTGTTCCCATGAGGAACAGGGTCAAGACTGATTTGCATATGGCTGGGTTCAAACTGGGGTGGCATGGTGAGCAAAATAATGGATGGATTAAACCCAGATCTGTGACTGGGGGTGAATGTTTGATTGGTTCCGCATTCCGTCCATCCAGTTACGCTATCCCACAGCGTTTGTTTTGCTTTGCTTTTGCCGCCCTAAGTGCACCGGGTATGCCCAGACGTGGGTCCCGGGCTCACTGTGCCACTGGATTCAAGCTAGCCTGGCTGATGAGGGGTGAAACCCCGAAACCGGTCCCAGGATGCTTGTTTCCGGTCCAGGGAGAACCTGGCCTGGCAGTTCGGGCTGGACTGTTCCCATGAGGAACAGGGTCAAGACTGATTTGCATATGGCTGGGTTCAAACTGGGGTGGCATGGTGAGCAAAATAATGGATGGATTAAACCCAGATCTGTGACTGGGGGTGAATGTTTGATTGGTTCCGCATTCCGTCCATCCAGTTACGCTATCCCACAGCGTTTGTTTTGCTTTGCTTTTGCCGCCCTAAGTGCGCCGGGTATGCCCAGACATGGGTCCCGGGCTCACTGTGCCACTGGATTCAAGCTAGCCTGGCTGATGAGGGGTGAAACCCCGAAACCGGTCCCAGGATGCTTGTTTCCGGTCCAGGGAGAACCTGGCCTGGCAGTTCGGGCTGGACTGTTCCCATGAGGAACAGGGTCAAGACTGATTTGCATATGGCTGGGTTCAAACTGGGGTGGCATGGTGAGCAAAATAATGGATGGATTAAACCCAGATCTGTGACTGGGGGTGAATGTTTGATTGGTTCCACATTCCGTCCATCCAGTTACGCTATCCCACAGCGTTTGTTTTGCTTTGCTTTTGCCGCCCTAAGTGCGCCGGGTATGCCCAGACGTGGGTCCCGGGCTCGCTGTGCCACTGGATTCAAGCTAGCCTGGCTGATGAGGGGTGAAACCCCGAAACCGGTCCCAGGATGTTTGTTTCCGGTCCAGGGAGAACCTGGCCTGGCAGTTCGGGCTGGACTGTTCCCATGAGGAACAGGGTCAAGACTGATTTGCATATGGCTGGGTTCAAACTGGGGTGGCATGGTGAGCAAAATAATGGATGGATTAAACCCAGATCTGTGACTGGGGGTGAATGTTTGATTGGTTCCGCATTCCGTCCATCCAGTTACGCTATCCCACAGCGTTTGTTTTGCTTTGCTTTTGCCGCCCTAAGTGCGCCGGGTATGCCCAGACATGGGTCCCGGGCTCACTGTGCCACTGGATTCAAGCTAGCCTGGCTGATGAGGGGTGAAACCCCGAAACCGGTCCCAGGATGCTTGTTTCAGGTCCAGGGAGAACCTGGCCTGGCAGTTCAGGCTGGACTGTTCCCATGAGGAACAGGGTCAAGACTGATTTGCATATGGCTGGGTTCAAACTGGGGTGGCATGGTGAGCAAAATAATGGATGGATTAAACCCAGATCTGTGACTGGGGGTGAATGTTTGATTGGTTCCGCATTCCGTCCATCCAGTTACGCTATCCCACAGCGTTTGTTTTGCTTTGCACAAGCAAAAACCCAGCAGACCACAACACTTTCAAAGCAGCCCTCAACAAATATCATCACCAACTCAGGGTAGCAAAGAAGGACGCCCTGGTCAGCTACATCAAGGAGAGTACCAACTGCTCGAAGGAGCTCATCAGCATCATCAGAGAGTTTGCCAGCCCGGCAGCCAACAAGAACATAATTCAACCTTCCTAGATCCACTGCAACACACCAGTAGACAACTTCCCCAACAAAATTAAAGCCATCTACAACAACATTGACCCTCAACCCGCCACCATTAACCATCTTTTGACCCCAACAAATGCCACCTTCAACCACTTGATCACCGACTAGAAGCCGCTATTGACTCAGGAAACCGTAGCCTTGAAGAACTCGACCCACTCTGGATCACCCAACGACTCATGCCCCCATTACATTTTCAACCTGGGACAGAGGGAGATCAGCAGCACCCTCACTCCCATTCTCCATGCCACCATCATGACTGGTACCATCCATGATGCTTGGATACATGCAGAGGTAAAACCGCTCTTTAAGAAACTATGGTAACTCAAGCCCTCATCACCAGAAGACTAGACTACGGAAATGCTTGCTACATTGGAGTCACCACCCGACTCCTCAGCCGCCTTCAAGCTATACAGAACTCTGCAGAAAGACTCATCCTAGACCTCCCGAAACAGACCAGCATCACCCCTCAAATCTGAAAACTCCACTGGCTGCCCGTGCACAAGAGATGCAAGTTTCAGGTTCTGACCCTTGTGTACAAAGGCCTCCACAACATTGGACCCACACACATCAACCACCGGCTCTCCTGCCACCAACCTACCAGAGAATTCCGATCAACCTCCCTTGCCCACGTACCACGTGTACGCCGAAGCCACTGCAGGGGCCATTCCTTCTCCTACCTGACCACAAAGGCTTGGAATGGCCGCCCCCTCCACCTGCAAACAGCACACACCCTTCCAGCCTTAAAAAAATCAAGACTAGGCTCTTTGACGAGAGGCCACCAGTATTCAGCGTCAGCCTTCAGCACCTGGATACCCCTGGGGTGACAAGCCACGCTTTACAAATACCAAATGATTGACTGATTGAATAAAGTACTGGTTAAAGCTGTCATACAGCTGGTGCCAACTTGTTGCAACTCAACCTACTACATGTTGCAATGTCTGTTTGAACAGTACAGACCAATCACCGACTATGCACTTCAAAGAGGAAGGGATGAAACTGGGAAAAGCATGACCATGGAGATGGACAAATGAGGTCTAGGCAAATGCCTGACACAAATGCTACTTCCGTTTGAGGTTTTCACATGGGAAGTCAGCAAGGAGGACAGTACGATGAGTCAAGCAATCCCGTTATTGCACCTGCTACAGGACCAGTTAAAAAAGGTGTTGCAATGGTTCAATGGTGTGAACAAAGAGGCGTATGAGTTTGTTCAGTGCTTAATCCTTCATTTGGCTGGTAATCCAAGGCTACAAAGAGGGATCATGTCTGTGCCACAATATTTGATCCACAGTACAAAACCTTTTGTACCTTTTTCAGAAGGGGATGTTTCACTATACAATATGTTGATTGTTGAGCACACAAGGATCTGGAAGAAGAACAGCTGAAAGTTAGAGTCCTGGGCAGAAGTAACCCATTGGTCAATTGGTATGGAAAGATGCTCCAATTGCCAGATCTTAGCTGGATGGCAAAAAAGTATCTGGGTTGTCCAGAAGCCAGTGTGTCTGCTGAGTGTGTACTCATAGTCAGAAGGACCAGTGTGACACCTCGAAATGTGTAGAGATTGACCATTATTAAAATGAACAAATACTTCATACCACAATATTATACATTTCTGAAACAGCACAGGAGGAGGATGAGAATGACTGGTCAGACTCAAGTGCATTAGCTGACCAACTTCTGGGCGAACCCCCCAGAAATTTGAGGAGAAACTCTACTTCCCTGACTGAGTAGGCCACAATAGAATCAACTTTCACATTATCGTCAAACTGCTTTGCAAAAAGCCAGAGGAACATTTATATAATTGGTGTCGGACTTATGCAGCCCCACCATTTATTCACATGTATGGGTGGCTTGGAGTTGGACCAGTGCATACAGAGGAAGCCTCCCCAAATGCTTAAAGGATATGAAGACAAAGTCTGTCTCCATCCCATCGCTATCCTTTTTTTATTCCCTAGCTGGCTGGGCTGTCCTAGTAAAGGTAATTAAATCACAAGTCTGCCATTGTGTTGCTTCCATGAGAAAGAGGAGATACAATAGACAAATGTGTACCACCATGCTTAGATTGAAACAGGTAACTAATGTACCAATGAGTGATATACATTGAGTGAGTGTGAGTGATGATAATTCATGTAGTGGCAGCTAGTGAGGGTGTTGATTTTGATGGCCTGCAATGTTTGGGGGCTGATGGGTGATTGTGCCTCAATGCAATTGCCCTTTTCACACTTAGCTAGATTTATTTGAATGGTCCACTCCTTCCTGTACTTTTGTCAGAAACCAAACCAGACAATTTAGTTACAAATCTACACAAAATGCTCAAATTATTTTGTTCTTCTTGTTCATCAACATAAGTGCACTACAGGTCTATCTCTCTCAATCTAATTTGGGTTGGGAGTCGGACGGAGTCGGGACTCAGAGTGAGGATGCAGGGTGGAACTACCTCAACAGCTAGAAGAAGGAAGTTATGAACAATGCTTATATACTACAAAGGGAAACCAACATGACTCAACTAGGCCTACCCAGCCCTGTAGGCTAGAGAGAGGTGCCTTGATTTGGTAAATACTGAGTAGTGTGCTGGCACAAATTTCAAACTCCTCTAATTAAGTGTTTGTGGCCGGGGGGGGGTGTAACTGAAGGCAGACATGTCACATGATAAACACACTTGGCTAAATGTCATCACACTTGAGAGATTGATCAGCCAGGTACCTGCAGCTACTTGTCTGGAATTTGTTGTAAAATTGTTTTCAGGTCTCAGTTAATCACACATAAGTCATCATGACTGCACAGCACCAGCCTATGCATTTGCTCAGTCATTTGGTCCATTCCTCATAAAGCTTACCTTTTTCTTGACTCTGCAATATCAACATTTTCTGTTTTACAATCCATAGGCCTTCTCTTCTTGTCCACAAAAGCTCTCGTAATATAACACTCCTGCTTACTGGACTGGATCAGCAATGCACCCCATGCAGATATTTCGGGAAGAATGCAGAGGCATCATTTGTCTTTTAAAAATCATAATTTTTAGAACTGTGTGGGCCCCCTCCTCCCTAATTTTATGTTTCAAACCTATATGATCAAATAATTAGATAATAAGTATAATTTGGGTCTCTATGGCTGAAGGACTGTTTGCAATGCATTTAACTGTCATTTCTTCACTTCCTTCCACAACATATTAAACGATGATGATGTACTGCTCATCGACCTGATGCATGTTGTTGTTGTGTAGTATTTGTCTTTGTTACACCTTTCCCCAACTCCATCTTCCCATCCATTTATCAAACCCCTAACCCTCTTCCCCGAGGCAGTGTGATATATTGAAGTGTAACTTATAAATTGACACCATAAATGTATCACAATCTTGGTGGAGCGTATGTGGGGAAAGCAACACTAACTCACTGTGGGATCCTCTGACCTGAACAATAGCCAACCCCAGCCCACTAACCCACCCAGGCATGAAAGAGATAACATCAACCTAATATAGAGTCAGAGCAATGTCTTTTCCAGTGTTCAATGACAGATAGTACTAGTGTGCACTATCTGGCCTGATTCACAAATGTAAAGTTGCACTTTTGCTGAAAGTTCACTCTTGCAGTTTAACTGAACTACTAGAGGTTTACTATTACAGGTTGTAACTAACTAGTAGTAGTAACTCCTTTTAAAGTGGTAGGGATTGCTTACTACTTGCAAAGTTACTACTCATAAAGTTACTGATGGAAAAGTTACTAGTCATAAACTTATGCTGTAAGAGTCAGTAAACTAAAACCAAAAGTGTAATTTTATCTTTGTGAATCAGGCCCTCCCTGTGTTACTTTCAAAATCTATACAATATGGAGTAACCAAACCTTCTCCTCCTAACTCCTGACTCAAGGATTTGTAAAACGTATTTTCATTCTACTTTATAAATTAGACCCCAGAGTGTTTAAAAGCTACTACTGCAAGTTTTTGTAATAAACGTTTTTTGTCATGGTGATCTGTTCTCAGTCTTTGATAACCCACTGACTGTGTTTTCTTTCAGTTTAGTTGACTGTGATGAATAATGTTTCTGAATAATCTGACAGTTGGAATTCACTTCATTTGGAATAGGTGAGAGTGGGACCTCACTTTGTGATAGCTTCCCTGTTAGCACAAGAATACTAATACCACCACCGGCCTTTTGAGAAACCCTGCAATAAGGTTTTGGAAGATTGTGAGAGGTACCATCGCTTAATCAATTCAGGTAAGAACTTGAAGAACTAGTTGATGACTTAGTAGTGAAGCTGTCCTTTGAAAGACAAGAGAATAAATTTACATTTTCGTGTATATTGGCAGACCCCTTACTGGGCAAATAGTTACATGGGGTAGGAGAAGAGCAGTTACTACACTAACTACTATACTGTATAATTGATTGGTGGCTGGGTGCTGCAAAACCTCATCATATGAAACAGAATTAAATGAACCACTCTTCTGTTCCTGGAGAGTGTCACTCTGGTGGCGGGGTATAATTAATTACTGGACTGGGGGAAGAGGTAAGTAGCCTACTGAAGAATACGTACATGGCAAGGGATTCCATGTAGGGAAAGACTAGGGGCAAAAGTCGATGTACAATGTGTGACAATTTCAGAGGGCATCTCCATGCCACACTCTTGTGTCAACAGTACACTCAACAATGCTATACTATGCCAACTGGCACTGGAAAGACAGATAACAATGACAAACAAGCATTTGCAATGCAAAGGGTCTTGCATTTGCTCGAGTTAGAGATATTAGCGTTGTAAACTCCTAACCGGACTTTTTTTTATCACATAAATTGAAAATGAAAAGTAATACAGTTTCACATAAGTGAGCCCATTCAAAGTGCCACGGCATCAGTGTGAAGGAGCACACAAAAGGGAAAAGAAGTTTCCTGCCAGTCAAACATATCGGCAACAGTGCAATTAGCCATGTAACAGGGGCGGTGTCCAAGGCGGTAACTAAACCGCCCCAAAGAGGGACAAATGTAAATCATTTAACTACAAAAATAAATGATTTTTGAAAGGCAAGCCCATGAACGAGTGATAGTGGTGGGTGTGGTTAAAATCCAAGATACATATTAATACGTCGGAAAAGCAGCACTTGCCCGCTGCTATGCTTGGTCTAAAAATTAAGGGTTTACTTTTCCCTTGAAATGCCAGAGTGTTGCTTTTATTCTCTGGTATTTTGCCAATTGAACTAGGGTACTGCACCATATGGTTGGGCACTGTCATTAATATCAAATTTCTGTTAAATATGCCAAAATTCTGCCAGTAACATGAGGGCCAACATGGGCCACATGTGCAATCCACCGTGCAATGCCAGATAGTTGTTTTCAGAAATGCTTGTGCTTAGTTCTGTGTAGAACCACATGTCGTCTCACTAATAATTCTGAGATACTTGTACCAGTTTAGAGATCAGAACAGTAATAATGGTGGCAGGGCTACAAAAAATAGACACCCAGCACCAATGGCCCAAATAATGGTACTGGACAACCAGCACGTAACACCTGCACAACGTCAGAAATATATTTTGAACACCACAGAACAAACTGTATTCAGTGCCTGCCACCAAGACTATCCAACCCACTTGGCTTATATGCTGATCTAGTTGGTGATGTGCCTGTTCAGTGTTCCTTTCCCTGTATTTATTCGCTACATTCATAAACTCAGTTTTCGACCTTCAGGAGAGGCGTTTACTTTAGACGAAAAAATACTGATTCTTCAAATCAGGTATTAGCGCTATTTCTGACAAGATATGTTATTCCTTTTTTTTTTTTATTATTATTTTTTTTATTGGAAGGGATCATACAACAAATATATTCTTACATCACTTTACACTGAAAACATAAAATTCTGAACCGAGAGTGGAGAAACAGACAGGGGAGAAAAAAGAAGAAAAAAAAAAAAACATTGCCTGACTAAATAATACAGTGCATGACCACCCGACTAATACAGATTAGGAGTAATACCCAACACTGAAAGGGGGGGGGTTATTTAAATGCTAATCATTGTGAGTCCAGATCCAAACCTGAAGTGGCCCCCATATTGCCTTCCCTTTCCTCCTAGCGTGTTTCCCCTTGCGTTCATATAATGCCATCTCCAAATGATATACAGAAAGCAGCCTAGCCAACCATTGCTGCCAGGACGGGGGTCGTACATTCAGCCATGCGGATGATATACATATTCGATATACTGCCATAGCTACAAAAATAAATGCTCTATGTGGACCACCCACATCGCCAGCAACCCCGAAAACCATAATCTCGGGTGTAAGGACAAAATCACATCCCAAAACCTCCTTCAAAACAGATTGAATACCTTCCCTCGAGGCCTTTAGTTCCCCACATGTAGCCAACATATGTACGATATCTGTGCCATACATCCCACATCTTGGACAGTTTGTTCCTGCCAAACACCCCCATTTGGCGAGGTGCGCTGGAGTATGATACAAGTCGGACATGGTCTTATAGTGTGGCGCTTGCAAGGAAGAAGATAATAATATGGTGCATCCCAGCTCCAATGACCTCATAAAGTTATTACTCCCATCCACCAGCATTTTGCTCCACCTTTCCTTATGCTTCTCTAAATCATCTAGCTGATCCGCCAACATTAAAGGGTAAATCGACCTGATGATTATATTAGGATTAGCCAGGATATCATTCAGCAGTTGATTACTTCTAAATCCCTGCACACCTCCTGTTTTTTTCACTAGAAAATCCCTTATCTGTAAATATTTGAAAAAGTCCCTTTGCTCTAGACCATACTGCTCCTGTAAATCTCCAAATGCCTTAACCCCGAAATTATCAAAAAAATTCCCTAACCTACTTATGCCTAAAGAGGACCAGTTTTTCATGTATTTATCCTGAAAAATCTCAGGGAGCAATGGATTCTTCTCAATCATGGTATAATGATTATATTTACCAAATCCTTTCTTCTTATAACATAATCGCCAGCACTTATAGGCTGCTCCCAAAACCTTATTTTTCCAAATAAGTAAAAGGCACTCCTTGGAAATATGTTGAAGCTGTTTATTAAGTCACCAAACAAGGACCCCTGACCGCAGCCTTCATCAACTGTCCTCTGTCTCCCACTCCTGGAATCCTCCCTCCGGTTACATTCTACATTCCATAGCTTGTCAGGAGCAGTACCATGAAAATAAAAGTACATAGAATAGATTGTCATTTGACATGTCACAAGATATAACACATCCCCTTTCCTAAACATTAAAACAAACTAAATATAACAACGGAAAAAAAAAAGAAAAAAAAAAACAACATAACATCTATGCTTAACAAAACAAAATATATACAGGACCATATAATGCATGGTAAGGATGCTCGCTCTAACCAATCAATGAAACATACTTAAGTACACTCATAATCGCAAAATCTCTTTGGCTTTATCTTAACGCGATTAGATGTTCTATTTTCAGTGACCTCGGTTGCAGTTTTTTTCTTTGTCCCAAACCATTGTCTCATTTCAATCTCGCTGCACAAAGTAACCTTCCTCATATTCCACCACCTTCCATCTGACAATCTCACCAAGTTTCCTTTGGTTTTGAGCACCTCTTTAGGATCTGTGCGCAATTCAAACTCCATACCCCACGCAAATGTTCTAAAGTGTTGTATACCCCACCAACAAGCCAATGCTTCCTTTTCTATGGTAGAGTATGTGCTTTCAGCACCTTTGAGTGTACGAGAAGCAAATGTCACTGCTCTTTCCCGACCATCACACTTCTGCATTAACACTGCTCCTAGACCGTAATTGCTGGCATCTGTTATGATTGTTGTCTTATCCACAGGATCAAAAGGTTTTAACACTACCGCTTTTACAATAGAGCCCTTAATATCCTCAAACGCCCGTTGGCATTCCTGTGTCCAATTAAATATCATTCCTTTTTTCATAAGTGCTCGCAACACATGGACCCTTTCAGAAAAATTATCCACAAACTTCGAATAATATTCCGCAAGCCCCAAAAAAGAACGCAGTTGTTTTTTATCTTGAGGAACTGGTGCTTCTTCAATCGCTTCCACCAAATTGCACTTGGGTTTAATCCCTTCACTTGTCAGTGTGTGTCCTAAGTATTCAACCTCTTTCACCCCAAACTTGCATTTATCCAAACCAATAGTAAGATCAACCTGTTCTAATCTTTTCAAAACCGTTGATAGCACTACATCATGCAGTTTTTCATTTTTTTCCCACACTAATATGTCGTCTTGGAAAACAAGCACATTTTTCATGCCCTGCAATATCCTCTGCATGACCCTTTGGAACACTGCCGAAGCTGATGCTAAGCCAAAAGGCATGCGAGTAAATCTATAAGCCCCTTCTGGAGTTACAAAAGATGTAAGATGCCTGGAATCCGAATGCAGTTGTATTTGATGATAAGCATTTGATAAATCTAACGTAGTGAAATATCCAGCATTTTTCACGGACATCAACATTTCATTAATGCAAGGAAGAGGATGCCGGTCAACCCATATACACTCATTAAGATCACGCAAGTCCACATACATGCAAATCTTGCCATTGGGTTTCCTCGCTATAACTATTGGGCTCAGCCACTCGGAGGCTTCAATAGGCTCAATCACACCAGCATCACATAAACGCTTCAACTCCTCCTTCAATTTTTCTCGTAATGCTAATGGAACATTCCGTACTTTATGTACCTTTGGGGTCACACCCTTTTTTTAAACAATTTTGTGTTCAAATCGCGTGAGTTCGTATCCCATCCTCGTCGCCACTTTTCCAAATAAGTAAAAGGCACTCCTTGGAAATATGTTGAAGCTGTTTATTAAGTCACCAAACAAGGACCCCTGACCGCAGCCTTCATCAACTGTCCTCTGTCTCCCACTCCTGGAATCCTCCCTCCGGTTACATTCTACATTCCATAGCTTGTCAGGAGCAGTACAATGAAAATAAAAGTACATAGAATAGATTGTCATTTGACATGTCACAAGATATAACACATATATCTAGTTTTCTTATAATAACCAGGCTCATGATATGTTACCAGACACCCATTGGCAACTGATCCTATCTGCAGCTCGTATATATTGGGGCAGTCCACTTCCGTGATTCCTTCTTTCTTGGGACCCCATAATAGGCGCATGTACTGAAAAGCTGCTGCCATTTGATATCATTTTATATTCAGTAAAGACCACCCCCCCCTTTCTCGAGGAAGAGACATAAGTTTGCTTGCTCTTCTACACTTACCATATGCCCAAATGAATCTCATAATCACTCTTTCTATCTCTTTAAATCTGAGATTAGTAAAGCTCAATGGTATGGCATGAAATAGATACAACAGTTTAGGGAGGAAGATCATTTTCACCATATTACACCTCCCCACAATAGTCAGATGTAAATTATTCCATCTGCACATATCTTCTCTGGCTTTCGCAAGTATAGGATCTATATTCAGATTAACAATTTCATCTATCATTGGTGTAATATAGATACCTAAATATACTGCATGATCCACCCTCCGAGTGTCTTTGGTATTTGTGTATTGATTAGCCAACAGCTGCGTTTTAGCACTATTTAACAGGTATCCAGAAAACATTCCAAATTTTGTCGTCACCTCTTCAACCTCTCTCAGTGCTAAATCGGGGGAGGGCGTTAATATGGCCATATCATCTGCATATGCTAAAACTTTTGTATCCCATCCCTGCCTATGTATTGGTGGAATCTTGCTATTTGCCTCCAACTGTCTGAGCAAAGGGTCTATATACAAAGCAAACAAGAGAGGGGAGCATGGGCATCCCTGCCTAGTACCTCTCCTGATCAGAATACTCTCGGATTGTCCTCCCATTAATTGTATTTTCACGGCCGGTGATCTATATAGAGCCCTTACTGCTACAATAAATTTCTTCCCTAACCCATAATATTCCATAAGATACCACAGATAATTCCAGTTCACCCGGTCAAACGCCTTCTCTGCGTCTAATAATGCGACCGCCATAGGCTCCTTTGTTACTGCCGTAGCATCCAAGGGTGCTAAAACTCTCTGGATATGATTAGTAGTATCTCTTCCTGGTTCAAACCCATGCTGCCTAGGGGAAACAAGCTTCTTGATCACCAGCGATAGTCGTGCGGCCAGTATCTTAGAGTATATTTTAACATCACTATTTATTAATGTGATCGGGCGGTATGAAGCCGGATTTAACAGGAGTTTCCCCTTCTTCAAAAACATAACTATATTAGCCAGATCCCAAGATGGGGGGATTTCCCCTCCATTCTGAACCTGAATAAACAACTCTGCCATTACCAGGAGTAATAATACTTTAAAAACTTTAAAGAATTCTAAAGGAATCGAGTCGGGCCCTGTAGCTTTTCCGGTAGGTAGATCACTCATTGCCCTATCGATTTCTGAAATGTCTATCCGCTCTACCAGGTGTAAATTGTCACTCTTGACTAATTTCTCAACCTTAATTGGGTATAGAATCTCCGACATCTCTTCCTCCAGATGGACCGATATATCATTATATAATTCCTGATAATATCTATTGAACACCTTTCTAATTCCGTCCACTTCTGCTACTATCTGGCCTTGCCAGTTTTTAATCTCTCTGATAACCCCAGATGCTGTTTTCTGGCTTGCCCGTATCGCTAGCAAACGGCCAACTTTTTCTCCATACTCAAACCCTTGTGCACGCTGTGCTAAATATTTCTCCGCTATTCTTTGGGCCGTATCCGTGTTCATTGCTGCTTTTACTATAGCAACTTCCTCCTGAGCCCTCCTTACATCGACTCCAGTTTCTATAGCTATAATCAGTTGCCTTTCTGCCTCCTGCAGCTTCGCTTGGGACTCTTTTATCCTGCCTTGGATATCCTTCTGTCTTTTGATACTAAAACTCAATGTTTCACCACGAATTCCTGCTTTCAAGGTATCCCAGACTATCTCCACTGAAGCTGACCCCTGATTAAACCCCAAAAATTCCACTATCCACTTTCTCATATGCTCACAATATTCCGGGTCCTTAAGGAGCCCTCGTTCAAATGTCCATCTACTAACCTTTGGTTCTAACCCATCCAGTTCTAAATCTAAAACTAAAGGGTTATGATCTGATACAATCCGTGAATATAGCTCAATCTTACCCTGCTTCAAAAATACGGGAGAGATTAAAAAATAATCGAGTCGTGCTAGTTTCGCATGAGGGGCTGAATAAGAAGTATATCCAGGGTCTGGCTTGCGCAGCTTCACCCAAGCGTCCACTAATCCTAATTCATGCTGGATAGCAACCATTGCCTTATATACCCGAGGTTTGCGCCCCTGATACCTCTTGGTTGTAGGTGCTAATAAATCCTGTAGTCCCTCCCAGGATCCATTAAAGTTGAAGTCCCCGCATATAATATAGGGAGGGGCCCATCCTGTTAACTCAATGGCAAGAGTATCTACAACTATTGGGTCATCCGTAACCACCCCGTATAGAGAGCATAATGTAAAGCTACTATGTCCATAACTACACTCTACTATTACCCATCTTCCGCCCGTATCTGCCTTCTGCTGAGTAATATTTAGTTTATTGGTCCGATCTAAGATTGCTACTCCTTTAGTTCTAGCTTCTTGTTCTGACCGAGCAATCACTTTCATACCAAGCGAACCAAGGATCCCAGAATTTTTATATTCCACATGTGTCTCTTGTAAGCAAAAAATATCTGCCTTAAAGGTTTTTAGTTCTTCGGCCACTCTCCTTCTTTTACGAGGGTCATTTAATCCACATATATTAATTGAGACAATTCTAAGCCTAGCCATTTACTGTTTTTGTTGTTTCCCATTTGTCACTGAGCAAGATGGTGTCGGCGTAGTGGAGAGGTTCGGAAGCCCCGCCCACCGGAACCAAGCACCAAGCCGCTGCTGCTTCCCCCGTTGCTGAGAACCGCCGTGCTGCAACGAGGATTTCCTTCGCCGGAAAAAACCCGGCGTACAGCCTCTGCCGCTGCTGCTGGGATAAGGATCGCCCCTGTTCCCTCGCTGAAGAACGCGGGGACGCGGGGGCGCCCGGCTGTCATCTCTTTTTGTTTTTTTAACTTTGAAATCAGAGAGACGCGGTCAACACTCTCAAGGCTGGACCGGCATTTGGAGTAAGGATGCTGAACTGGCGTGCGCCGCGCTCCGGTAGGGAAAAAGAAAAAAAGAGAGAAAGAATCCTGAAAGTACACAGTGAGTACAGTGAGTGATTTTTTGAACTGGTAAGCGCGCAGGGACCCCTGGACCTTGCTGCTGTCCCCGGAGGGCTGTGGAAAAAGGTTCTTTCTTTGGCTTCCATTTAAGAAACGAAAGGGCTCGAGGAACCTGGGATATCCCTTGGGCTCTTTAAAATTTGATTATTTCTGGGGCTGCAGGAACCAGGCACGTGGAGGACGGTAATGGCAACTTTAAAAAAAAACTGCACAGTAACCAGCTAGTTTCTCTTTTTTTTTTTTTTTTTTAAAGAGAAAAGGGGAAGTGAAAAATCTTCTTTTCAACACTGATACAGATGTATAAACATTAACGGTTGGCGGTTTCTTTTGACCATCTATTAAGTACTTTGAATACAGGAGTACGATATCAACCAGTAGTATTAGATTCTCCCATCCGACACAGCTCTTTTTCTCATCTCCAGGGAAATAGAGGAGTGAGGCTAAAACATTTAAAGTTAAATAAAATCAGGAGGGGATAAATGAAAAACTGAAAGCTTCAGGCGTGTAATGTAATGCAATGTAATGCATCTTGGCATCTGTTTACCCCCTCACGGCCATTTGAGGAGTGTGATTGAACGAACAATATCGGATGTATTAGCGGCAGCGGCGGGAGTTACAAGATTTATTAGATTGTTATCTTATGCTGTAAAAACAAATATGGCACCCAAAACCATCCGGAATCTTGGAGACAAGAGTGAGGGAGCTAAGACAACACGTACTGGCAAGGATAAAGGAGAGACAGTAGGGGCAAATAAACGCTTGACCTCAATAACTGGTAAAGCGGCTGGGAAGAATATGTTTGGATCGATGAGAGATGCCAAGATGGGCAACAGTACTACCCCCGTCGGAAACTAGGTTGAAAGGCAAAGACCAGTCTACTATCACGGCCTTTCTTGCAGGCGGGGTGCAAGATAGTCTTCCTGTACATATAACCCCCTCCTCGGAAAGCAATGTGTGAGGGGAAGAAACCACTCCTCCATGCGCTAGCGAAGAGACTGAAGATAGTAATAGAGAGATAAGTGAGAAGTTGCTCGGCCTCCCTGGGTGCAGGCAGTCCCGAACACAACAACCTGATCAAAATGAGCAGTCGGAGTGTCAAAATCAGGAAGGAACTATAAGAGCATCAGGACCCACACTAGAAAAGGACGACTTAACTAACCCTTTAGGAAACTCTAAAAAATGGGATAAAGTAGCTGGAAAAGACCCCCAACTCATGGACTGGGGTAAAGATTGTAGCGATAAATTTTACTCCTTGTCCGAAGAGTCCAATCTCAGCAATGTTGATCGCAGTTTCAGTGAATCTGAAGGGAGTGAGACATCTGAGGCTGGCAACAAATCTCCAAGTAATGAACTTACAGTACGGCAGTACCGACAACGGAAACTTGTCAGAACACGCCCTGGCTCTCAGGAGGGTTTTGAAAATGCAGCACCTTAAAGTGGGACTACTCTGGTATTGGCCTAGCAGATATTCCTACCAGTGGTTCTCAGGGCCCTGTTAACGAGAAAATTGACACGGGAGCCTCTGCTGGTAACCCTGGCAACGCATATACGGTGGGCACCGAGGCAGGGATCCTGCAGTCAATATATAGCTCAATTAAAGAGCTGCAAACTGAGACTAGGATCGAAAGCCGGCGCGCAAGGATCGCTACAAAGAGACTGGAGGGGACGGTCCGTAAGGTAGCGAAATCATGCACAGAGATTGAAGCTAAGGTATGTTGAATGGAAGAAAGGATAGTGGCGGTTGAGGAGGATGTGGATACTCTTAAAGAGCAGAGCGCTGCGAGAGACGGACAACTGACGGATGTGATGTGGAAAATGGAAGATTTGGAAAATAGACAGAGAAGGAACAATCTTCGATTTCTGGGCATACCAGAAGGGCTAGAAGGAAATAATATACAGGCGTATATGGTCAACCTTCTGCGTGGGGCCTTCCCAGAACTGGGGAACTGGGATTGGCATAATGAGCTGCAGCGGGTCCATAGGTTTCCGATAACTCAACGGGAGGGGGGTCAACGGGCAGATTCTAAATATCCAAGAGCGATTTTGGTCTATTTTGGGAATTATTTACTACAACAGGAGATTGCTGACAAAACCCGTCCTAATACCCCATGCTCTCTGGATGGGGTCACTTTCTTTACCAGCCCCGATTTTTGCCATGCTACTGTAGAGCGGAGATGGCGGCTACGACAGCTCATTAAACCATTCTTTGACAAAGGAGGGGAAGCATATTTGTTGGCCCCTGCTAGACTTAAAACAGTAATGAATGGAAAAGTAAAAGTCTTTACCTCAGAAATTAAGGCAAAAGAATATTTGATGGGGGTCAAGTAATAGAGTGTAGAAATATAGGGGAGGAAGTGGTGCTTAGGAGACGGGTGGGTGGGTGAGCCGTTGTATACACAACACCAATATTCAGGCCATTGGTGGTCTGATTGCTCAACAAGGTGGGGGGCCAGTCCCGGGGGGGAGGGAAGGAGCTGGGGTGGGGGAGGGAGGAGACTGGTCCAGGGAGGTGGAAGGGGGGATGGGGGGAATGGGGAGGAGGAGAGGGATAAAGGGGGAGGGAGGGGGGAAAAACGAGGGGAGAAAATGGAAAGTAAAGGATCAAGGGAAGCGAGAGAAATGGGGTGGAAAAATAAGAAGTGTGGAGCAGGGGGAACAGAGAACTTAAGAGAAGGTGCAGTTAGATTTAAGGACCTAAGGGAGCAGAAAGAGGGGGGGGGGAAATGGGAAACAACAAGATATGTTATTCCATCTTTTTTTATTGACAGCAATGTCAATCCCGCTTTATCCTTGTGAAGTTGTAATTACCTTCCTGTATGAGTACTTATCTGTTGCAAGCTGTGCTTTGTAACAATGAAATAAATTACAAATACATTAGCAACCATTAACCACTTTCTCTTACCATGTCTTATGCTCACTTTTAAACACTTAAGGCCTCACAACAAGTGGGCTACAAATTTCCAGTGCTTGCACCAAACCCCTGTGTAAACCTTTGCAGCTGGTTAATCCAATGTACAATAAAAACCACATCCACTGCATTTGTCCAAGTAATTTTCAGCGTTTCAAACATAACTAAACTTACTGGGTGGAAAATGGCCTAGAGGTACTGTGACTTGTCTAACTGAGTGTGATAGGCACCAAGCTCCATGTTATGCTACCCTTCTCGGTTTAAACTGGGCTAGGATGTATTTATCGGAACCACTAAATACCTTTTCTCTCAGTCTCACTGTTTATATGCCCCATCACCCACCTTGTGCATGGGACTTTATCTGGCGTTTGCCATTTCTAATGCCTCAACACTATCTATTGGTTGATGGATCTTACTAAGTTATGTTTCTGTTGTGCCAGTCTCTTGAAATCAGTTTCGCCAAAACTGCTTATTCAAACCTACAAGTGTTAAGCATGTATTTATAAAAGGCGTGAGAGTACGTGAAAAGTATGAATGACAATGCACAATTCTTATATATTTTCTGTGGAGAGGGCATTCGTGTGTGTTGATGGAGGTTTTCACGTGGGAACTTTCATTATGTCCCTTCTCTCTTGACCCAAAGCACAGTTTGTTTGTGTCCCGATTGCCAGTATTTTTTCGCATTTGCATCAACACGATTTGCCGCTGTGCGATATTTAGAATTGCTGTGAATGCAGCAATTGCTGCTGCAGCTCTGTTTATCGATGTTGTAGTTGGGTGAAAGGGTCAGACGCTACAATGGTAATCATAATATTTAATCCCTTGCAGGCAGCGAAGATGGGAGCAATCATACCTATCCAATAACAATTGAAACAAGCAAGATCGCGCTGCGAACAAAAGATAAAAAGTAGTCCACAAACCTGACAGAAAACAGCGAACCTCGCATGTTTTCAGTACTTGGTCACTGCGCTCGAGGAGGGTTAACCCCTGGAAATGGCTTCTTCTACCACAGCTGGGCAGCTGTCTCCTGTCATGATGGGGTCACCTCCAGCATCAGGAATAGCTATATCAAGAACGTAGGAAGAACAAAATACAAATACAAACATTGTGATGGTCAGTTCAAACACTTGTTTATAATGTCTATAGTGGCACAGTATTGTATCAGAACACTGCTATTCCCTTAGAGCCATTGGAATTTAATTTGAATGTGATGACTGATGATATTGATTAGTCATACCACCTGAGCACAGTTTTTATTGTCCATGCATCACATCATAGCTAGGTAGTCAATCATAGGACTGACTGTAAGGAATAATTAAGCCAGAACAAAAACATAAACAAAATTTGATTTTTGTTTAAAGTATTTCATAGTAAAACTGAACAGACACTTTGGTCCTCATCACAACCCTGGCGGTCGGTGATAAGGTGGCGGTAATACCACCAACAGACAGACAGTAAATACTGCCAAATTATGAGCACGGCGGAAACAGCTCAGACAGACAGCCACTTTAACACACCGACCGCCAGGACGGAAACAACAGGCACCACGGTGGTAACCGCCTACAGCCAGACGGAAGACAATGTTCCGCCCACTGTATTAAGACATGCCAATCTGCCACCTTTTCTGGGGTGGTACCAACAACATCAAAAGCCTGGCAGAAACACTGCACAGAAGGTAAACGACTCACCTGTGGAGGGAAGAACCATGCTGCCATAGAGCCCGAGTTGCATGTCTTCCCAATGCTCTTCTACGTGCTGCTCCACTACGAACACCAATGACGGTGAAGACGACCACGGTGAGTACAGCCGCCTAGCACTCATGGGAGGGGGGAGGAAAAAGAGAGTGATACACACACGCAACATGCAACACCTTCACCCCCAACACCATACACACAAGCAGATGCAGTAACATAACATATTGACCCCGTACACCTCAGGAAAATTGCAAGGACAACACTAATAGATTAAAGTGAGGGTAATAGGATAAGTATAGTAGGAATATGTGCATCCAAATAAAAGAGTATGTACATATTTACAAATCAAGGGACACTGCCCAGTCATCAATGTTCATGGGCCACATGGCCACATCACAAAGTCCAAGGCCCCACCTCACTCCAGCAACAACACGGAGAGAACACTGAAGGGGCATCAGGTCAAAAATAGCAAGGCACCTCAGGGGGACGGGGAACGGGGGGCACCTCAGCCGGAAGATGGTACAACGCCACTGGTCCTGGAGGGGGAAACATGCCCATTACTCTGTCCTGGGGAGTGTAAGGCCACAGTCTCTCAAGTAGGTGACTTGCCCACTGGCTCTGGAGGGGGCAACATGCCCTGTGCTTGGTCCTGGGGAGTGCAAGGCCACAGTATCTTGAGTGGGTGACTTGCCCACTGGCTCTGGAGGGGACAACATGCCCATTGCTCTGTCCTGGGGAGTGCAAGGCCACAGTCTCTCAAGTGGATGGCTTCTCCACTGGTTCTGGAGGAGGCATTGTGCCCAGTGAGCTTCATCCTGGGGAGGATGAGGTGAATGGATGTCTTCTCCACTGGTTCTGGAGGGGGCATCATGCCCAGTGAGCTTCATCCTGGGGAGGATGGGGTGAGTGGATGTCTTCTCCACTGGTTCTGGAGGGGGAATCATGCCCTGTGATGCAGATCTTGGGGAGTGCAAGGTCACAGTCTCTCAGCTGGGTGTCATACCGACAGGATTTGCAGGGGCCAGGCCACACAATAGCCGATGGACGCAGGACTACACACTGTCCGCTGGCGGTGATGGTTGTTCAGTGGTGGCAGTGGTGGTGGTGCTGCTGCTGCCGGTAGTGGTGGGGGGAGGCTCCAGCCCATCCCCTGCAGCCTCAGACGGCTTCTCACTGGGGCTGCTGCTGTTGGTGGTGGTGCTGGTGGCGGTGCTACTGGTGGTGGTGGGGGGAGGCTCCAGCCCACCCCCTGCAGCCTCGGACGGCTGCCCACTGTGGCTGCTGCTGCTGCTGGTGGTGCTGGTGGCGGTGCTGCTGGTGGTGGTGGGGTTGGCTCCAGCCCCTCCCCTGCAGCCTTGGTTAGCTGCACCACCAGGGTTGGTGGTGGGGACTCCGACTGAGTCCCAGCACCAGGCCCCTTGTCCTTACTGCCTGACTGGGATCCTTTCCCACCTGGAGTTGCTAGAGACACTACTGTGCCCATGGACTGGGTGGCTGGGGTACTAGCCTGGGTTTTGACCACCCTGGCCTGACGTGAGGGATGGGGGCAGGGGTAGGGAAGAGGTCAATGGTGGAGATGAAAAGCTTTTTAGGGACATTGGGGCGGGAAGAGGGAGATGGTTTGGGAGTGGAGGAAGAGGGAGTGGTTGTAGGAGGTGTCAGTTGGTTGTGTTTGGGTGCAGGTCCATAGGCTGGATGCTGTTGTGAGGTGGATGCCTGCTGTGTGTCTGAGTGCTTGTGTTTGTGTACTTTGGGAGGAGGGGGCACAGGCACAGTGGGAGAGGACACAGGGGACATGTGCATGGATGTGGGGGTGGTGACTGCCAGTGAGGGGTGTGTACTGATAGGTGTGCTGGTGATGGTGGTAATGGATGAGGATGTAGTGCATGCAGGTGTGATTGGAGATGCTACTAGGAAGGAGGTGGACGAGGAGGAGGAGGGGGCCACAGTGGAGGCAGTGGATGTTGGTATGTCTACATCTGGATGGTGTTGGTGTGAGTGCCTGTGGATGAAGTGTGGTGGTTGTGTTTGCCATGTCCACTTATGTGTGTTGTCCTGGGTGCCTGCTCATCTGCCTGTGTGCTTGGGATAGGTTGTGGTTGAGGGGAATGGGATTGGGTAGAGGAAGTTGGAGGAGGGAGGGTGGAAACAGGGACAATGGCTGCCATCAGAGAGGAGGCCAGAGCCTGGATTGATCTCTGTTGGGCCACCAAGCCAGTGTGAATGCCCTCCAGAAATGCATTGGTCTGTTGCATTTGGGCTGCCAGCCCCTGGATGGCATTAACAATGGTTGACTGCCCAACAGAGATGGATCGCAGGAGGTCAATAGCCTTCTTACTCAGGGCAGCAGGGCTCACTGGGGCAGGGCCTGAGGTGCCGGGGGCAAAGGGGATGGCACGCCATATACCCTTCTTTTGATGGGCAATGACCTGCAGGGAAATACACACAGGGGAAGGTATTAGTCCAACCGTCCTGCCTGTTACACTTATGACCCTCCTGGCCCTTCCCATCCCCATTAGCACAGATATGGCCCAGCATACTTGCTGCACGCTGCCCAGAGCCCATCCACCAACCCTCCCCTACACAAGGCCTTCACACACAGCACTACATGCATTCATGCCCCATGCCTTGTACTCACGGTGTACTCACCTGTTGGTCTGGAGGCCCATACAAAGGTCGGTACTGGGGTAGGACCCCATTCACCAGTCGTTCCACCTCCGCTAAGGTGAAGGCAGGGGCCCTTTCCCCAGTCACACGAGCCATGGTCGGTTCCAGACACAGGTCACAGCAGCACATTCAGTGTAGGTCCTCTCCTGTTGAAGGTCAGGTATTAAGTAAGTGAACAGATAGAAAATGGCGGTCACATCCGCGGCGGTGCGTACCGTCACCGCCGCCATACATCACCATTGGCCACTGTACCCCATAGGGCCCAACAATAACCAATAAGGAGTTGCACAGCAGTTCTCAACCGCCTCCCACAACGGCGCACAACGTCAGCGAAATTACTTCACTTCCACCTGTCCCTCCATACTGGACAGGCGGATGCCATTTCATGGGCGGGGGTGCAGGCCATGGATCCTAACTGCGTCACAGTACACAAATTCACATTTTGGACCTATCACACCAAAATAATTTAACAATCACAATATGCATTGAACTGTAGTGGTTACAATGTACAGGTAATGACCAGCTGCTCACTCTTTTGCCACAAAAATTGCAACCGCTGTGGATGAATAGGAGATGGAGACATCCCCCCGTGTACAGACCCCTGGTGGACTTGGCAACAATGGAGGACAGTCACATTATCCTCACCTATAGACTTGACGGGGCCACAATCATGGAGCTGTGTGCCTAATTGGAGCCTGACCTAATATCTGCTATCCGTCACCCCACCGGGATCCCCCCTTTTGTGCAAGTCCTATCTGTGCTCCATTTCCTGGAAACTGGTTCTTTCCAAGTGACAGTGGGCTTGGCAGCAGGAATGTCACAGCCAATGTTCTCAATAGTGCTGACCAGAGTGTTGGCTGCCCTGATTAAACACATGTGCAGCTACATAGTTTTCCCCCAGGTGGAGGATTTGGCCAGAGTGAAAGCTGACTTCTATGTAATGGGACATATCCCCAAAATCATTGGGGCAATTGATGGAACACATATTGCATTGGTTCCCCCCCCCCCCCGGCAGAATGAACAGGGGTTCAGAAATCGAAAGAGTTGTCACTCCATGAATGTGCAGATGGTGTGCCTGGTGGACCAGTACATCTCCCATGTCAATGCAAAGTATCCTGGGTCTGTGCATGATGCCTTTATCCTGAGGGATAGCAGCATCCCAAATGTGATGGCCCAACTCCAGAGGCACAGGGTGTGGCTTATAGGTGAGCCGTGGTTCCCACTCAGTGGATGTTGGTGTATGGGTATGTTGTGGGCCCTAAGGGTGAGTGTGTGGCTAACAGTTGTCCCTCGATATTTGCAGGTGACTCTGGTTACCCCTGTGAGGAATCCCAGGACAAGGGCAGAGGAACGTTACAATGAGGCACATGGGTGAACAAGAAGGATTATAGAGAGGACCTTTGGCCTCCTGAAGGCCAGGTTTTGTTGCCGCCATCTAACAGGTGGATCCCTGTGCTACTCACCCAAGAAGGTCTCCCAGATCATCGTGGCATGCTGTTTGTTGCACAACCTTGCCTTGCACCGCCATGTGCCTTTTCTGCAGGAGGAGGAGGCTGGAGATGGCCGTGTAGCAGCAGTGGACCCTGTGGACAGTGAAGATGAGGAGGCAGAGGATGAGGAGGAGGACAACAGAAGTGAAGTCATTCGTCAATACTTCTAATGACACACAGGTAAGACAGTGTTATTTCACATTTCATTTACAGTTTGATGTGTGACATTGTCACTGGCAGGCTGTGAATTCCTACTTCTATGCCCACTTACTGTACTCTTTGGCATCTGTTATTGCAGATGTTAGTGCCCCACTATTGCTCCTGGTGTGTTCACTGCAGCCAACTACAGGTATTTCCTATGTAAACATTACTGTACAGTTGAATTGCAATGTTTGAACCTTGTTAAACAAATACATTTTGAAATCATTTGATATACACCATACTTGTATTTTTTCAAAGTGTGTTTATTGCAGTGCTCTGAAGAAGAGGGGGTTGTGCAATGGGCTGGGGTGATGATGGAAGAAAGTCCAGGTTAGAGTCCAGTCTATTTCTATCACAGGTGCAGTGTCCAAGGGGGCATAGGAAGGGGAGCAATGGCAGTTCAAGGTGGATAGGAAGACTGAGTGGGACACAAGGGTGACAATCAGGAGAGTCTTATTTCCTGGCGGGGTCTTGGCAATGGTCTCTGGCTTCTGCCTGGATCGCGGGGAACATTTTCGGGGTGGTTCTCCTTCTGTAGGGGGAGGGGTGCTGGTGGCCTGCTGGTCCTGTGGCCGGGCCTCCTGTCCACTAGCGGCAGCGGAGGTGGAGGGCTGTTCAGTAGTCCAGGCTAGTGCCAGGAGCCCAGTGGTGTGCCAGTGTCTCCCTCATACTGTTGGCCATGTCTGCCAGCACCCCTGCAATGGAGACCAGGGTGGTGTTAAAGGACTTCAAGTCCTCCCTGATCCCCAGGTACTGTCCCCCCTACAGCCGCATGTTCTCCTGCATCTTGTCCAGAATCTAGCCCAGCATATCCTGGGAATATTGGTATGCTCCCCGGATTGCGGTGAGTGCCTCCTGGAGTGTCGGTTCCCTGGGCCTGTCCTCCCCCTATCGCACAGCAGTCCTCCCAGCTTCCCTGTTGTCCTATGCCTCTGTCCCCTGAACCGTGTGCCCACTGCCACTGACCCTAGGTCCCTGATTGTCCTGGGTTTGTGGTGTGCCCTGGGTCCCTGCAGTGGTGGACACACTGCTGATTGACGAGTCCTGGGGACAGAGGTGTGGGCCCGCTGGGTGTGTGCTGTGCTGGTGTTTCCTGAGGGGGAGCTCTGTGGTGGGGTGAGAGTGTGCCTTGGTAACCGACTGTCTGGAGGTCCCTTATGGGCCAGGTTGGTCATCCAGATCAAGGCGAGCAGAGCTGCTGTCATCACTGTGGGCCTCTTCTGTGGGAGGACTGGATGTTGCTGGCACCTCTTCTCCGGTGACATTGGCTGGGTTACCTGTGGGGATGTAAATGCAGTGTTATTGTTTCTGTGTGTGACATCTTGTGGATGCGTGGGTTGCCCTCTATGGTTGTTATTGCCCTGGCAGCTTTGCCTTGTGTGAGTTGTTATTTGGTGGGCTAACTGATTCTCTCTAGTGTACATACTGTAATGATAGATGTCGATTTGTATTGGTAGTGCATGCAGAGCTTGGAATTGGGATGAGTGATATGTGATGATAGGGTGTGTGGGAGGTGGTGGGGTGATGGGAGTGAGGTGAGGGAATGTGATGGCATGCAGGCAGGGGTGTGATAGTAGTAAAAATTTGACTTACCAGAGACCAGTCCTCCTGCTACTCCTGTCCAAGACTTGCTCCTCAGATGTTGTTAGTTGTGGGGGAGGAGCTGGGGGTCCACCGCCAGTCGTCTGTACAGCGAGTTGGTGTCTTGCTGCAATGGAACGTACCTTCCCCCGTAGGCTGTTCCACCTCTTCCTGATATCATCCCTTGTTCTGGGGTGCTGTACCACGGCGTTGACCCTGTCCACGATCCTCCGCCAAAGCTCCATCTTCCTAGCAATGGATATCTGCTGCACCTGTGCTCCAAATAGCTGTGGCTCTACCCAGATGATTTCCTCCGCCATGACCCTTAGCTCCTCCTCAGAGAACCTGGGGGGTCGTTGTGGTGCCATGAGTGTAGTGTGTGTGGTCTGTGTGAAGGTGTGTAGGGTGATGTGTTGGGGTGTGTGTTGTAAGGTGTGTGGGTGGTGTATAGGTGATGGTGGTATGTGCCTCTGGTTGTGTGAGTGCTCTTGATGTCTCTCTCTGGTGGCAATTGTTTGTAGTCGGAAAGGGTTGTGGGTAATGTGGGTGTATGTTTTATATTGGTGTGGGTGTGTGGTGTGTGTATGGGTGTCAGGTGTGTGTAGTTTGAATTGTCCAATGTGGTGCTATTTTGTTTGTGTGTGTGTGTTTTGAGCACGGCGGTATGTACCGCCAATGGTTTACCGTCATTTAATGTCCGCTGTGGTGATTCGTGGGTCATAATGTGATAGGCGTAGTTGTGTTGGCGTAACAGTGTGGGTTTTGCTACCGCCAGTTTATCAATGACATTTGGGCTGGTGGATTTGTGTGTGTGGCTGAATAGTGATGGATTGGTGTGTGTGTCATAATCTGGTTAGCGGATATCCGCTGCGGCGACGGTATGTTGGTGGCAGTCGGCATGGCGGTAAGTGGAATTTACCACCAATGTCATAGTGAGTGCCGTTATGTGGTTAAAAATATATTACCTGCCATTAAAGAGCAAGGCGTATATAGATATGTGTATATCTCGTATGTTGCACAGTTAATACTTGACTATGATGGTAGGCCTGCCTGCTCTCCAGCATGTGTTTGGGGGTAGTGCATCTGTAGCATGTTAGGTTATGAATGCATAATTCCAATAGCCCTGCTCTTCTCCAGCTCCCTCTTCAATTCTACTACCATAAGTCCAAACTTAGGCTATAGGCTTGGGCTGATAGAATTTGGCAGATGAGACACACTTGGTGGATAACAGATATCCCAGCCGCCAAATTACAGTAGACAGCATAGAAGAATATAAATGATGAACTATAGTGCAGCAAATGGAATACTTTGGCCCATATTTATACTTTTTTGTGCCACATTTATGTCATTTCTTGACACAAAAGCGGCGCAAACATACAAAATACAATTATATTTTGTAAGTTTGCACACTTTTGCTTCAAAAAATGACGCACATGCAGCGCAAAAAAAGTATAAATATGGGCCTTTATATGTCACAGACCATCCCATCCACCAAACTCTAAATCAGGCCCTTAGTCACACAGTATGCCCATGCCTCCAACACAGATTATTCACAAGAAATACCTTCAGTTGACAGTAGGGACAATTAGTCCAAAGGGAGGTAAGTTACAGGGATTAGGGTAGGTAGACCATTATCTATGGAATGGCTGGGTGTCACTGATCATCTACTACTGTTTTGCTTTTTAGTCACATTGATTGATGGGAGGAAAATTATTGGAACCATCAATCTATAATGGAAGACATGATGAAATATGACTTCACTTGGGCAGTAAAATGTGACACAGATATCATACGCTGGGATAGTATTTACTTTTGTAGGTAGGCTGGGAGAGAAAGACAGAATGATGAAGTGAAGCACTAGTAGGTGACTGAGTGAGCAATGGGAAAAACACCTTGTCTTTGGTTGCTGCATTGCAGACTTAGGGCCTCATTTATAGTTTTGCAGAGGGGGTTACTCCATCACAAAAGTGACGAATATCCCACCTGCCATATTATTATCCTGTTACAACCCAAGGAGATCCTAATACGACAGACGGGATATCTGTCACGCTTGTGGCAGAGTAACCCATCTGCCAAAGTCTAAATCAGGCCCTTAGTTCTGTTGTGTCACTGTGCAACGGCTGATGCACATGATTTCATTGCCTGCACTCACTGTAGCACCAGATTACACTGTGCTGTAGTTTTAGGTGGCAAATGCCAAGGGCAGGGACTGGACTCTAGCGATGATGGGCAGGAAAACTGCCTTGATTAACAAATACATTATTGTCAATAAGAAAGCTAGGTGACTTGCCATGACTGGGACTTATTCCTCTCCCACAAATGCCTGCACCTCCACCGAAGTAACTGCAACGGCACTGCTGGTGGTCTGTGCACCTGGTGAAAAACATAATGCACCCATTTCGTTACCAGATACCTACCTAAGTATTTATTTTGCACACAGTACAACAGCAATACCTCACTAAAGTTAGGTTAGCTATCTATCACTATCTTCTTCTATCGAAAGTAATCATTTTGGGAGGTTTGTATTGTTTGACAACATTGTAAAAACCAGATAATCAATGAGTCAACCCAAAACTTTTTTTCCTAATGAAGGGATAGGAATAGGGTTCAGGGATAAAGGAAGGGCGTAAGTTAAGGCTATGAAGGGAAGAAAGGAATGCCACGGACATATGGAATTGGTTGTGGTATCTCATTTCTTCCATGCTGCACTATCTTAGACCAGCGGTCATCACAGCCAACTTGGAGTCTTCACGTTTTATGTCTGTTTGCCCCCGTGTTGCCAGGAATTATCTATGGGTAGGCAAGATTAGAGCGAAGTGGAGTACGCTGAGTGGCTCTTAAAACTATGGAAACTGACCAAGGCGTGGCAAGCGGGAGCCGCAGTGGTGAGTTACTTGCTGTATCAATGCCCAGCGCGTGAGTGGACTGTCTCTTTTGGATAGAGTGTGCAAGGCACAGGATTATGGGCTAGGAGGAGATAGAATTGAGAGAGAAGGCGGTAGAGGAATTGTTTGGAAACTGGAGTGGCGAGATAAACAAAGAAATGGCACAAGCGAGTGGCAGAAGATTGACAGAGCAGCAGCATTTCACCTCTTTGGAGAAACTAGTGAAGCAAGAAGTTTCAAAATGATGGGAGTGCAAATCACTCCAGAAATATATGGAAGTGGGAGGATCCCAAGGGGGCTGAGGATAATGACTACCGCTAGTTATGAACAGCCTGATCCAGCTCCATGGGGATATTAAAAATATTAACGAAGTATGCTGAAATTGATTGCGACAATTTGCGTAAAGAAACTGAACAGGTGAAGGACATCATATCAAAAGTGGAAGATGCTGGGCTGGTGGAGAAATTCAGTAGAGATGCAGGAGAGTTTGTCCAAACATGAGGGAGAAGTCAAGCTGAAGAAAGCAAGAACATTTAAGAGGGACAGGCTGGATTATGAAAGGGGACAGATTTATACTTTATCAAGGCGGTTTGAAAATCTAAGAACACAGAGATTAAATTAACAGAATTGGGCAAGACAAGAAGTACGAATGACTTCAGCTTGGACATGAGCTTGGACATGTAGGAGAGTAGGAAAGACGACAGGGAAGGAATTCAACAACCGGCCATATTTGATGAATTTTGTTTTTTAACCCAGGCCAGAAGGAACAATCCCCATTTAGGGAGAGGCAGGGGCAAAGGAAACAAAAAAGGCACCAAAGGAGAGGCAGCCAAGGGAAGCAGCAGTACAGAGGAATCGAATGAGAGGAGGACAAGGAGTCAAAAGAAGCAGATGCAGATTCAGATCCAGATTCCAGTATGATAATTAACTTGACTGATAGGACACTCTCCATTGCAGAGACACAATTATTGACTCGAGGGTTATCTTTCTGTCAATAATCTTTTTTTGATTATGTTCAATCTAGAATAGATTTATTTTTGTTTATCAGGAAATTAAGATTGTTAAAATTGTTTGAAGAAAGAAGATGAAAGGGAGATTGCCTGGCTGCCCCACAGAATGCAGAGGCGGAGGAGAGTAACCTATTGGTGGGAGATGTTGATTTGTTAATGAAACTGTCAGTATTAGAGAAAGAACTTGCAACAGAGTAGAACCCATAATGGAATCCATAGAGATGTTGATGAGGGTAAATTTATCTGCAGGAGGAGATTCCCACTTTAGCGCCAAATCCCTGATTATCTCCCCAGTAATTCATGACAATATGACCTTATACTCGCAGACTGTGGAAAAAGACCTTAGAAGTTTTAACATGAGAAGACGATTTGAGAAAGGCAATGTGTTTTCCAAGACAAAGGGAGATTAATGCACTGATAACAAAATTAAGAAGTGACACAGATTGTGTAATGAGAAAGATTGATAAAGGGGGAAATGTGGTGCTAAGGCCTAGAGCAGTGGGCTCCAAACTTTTTAATGCTGCGCTCCCCCAGTTGAAAAATAAAAATAATTGGGCCCCCCTCAGAATTTTTCACAACTATTTTAGAAAGATGGCAATGTCTGAATATGTCTAGACCTATTTAAACATTGCAGTTAAGTATTGTTACCTTTTTAAAAAATGCAATAACATGCTTCTGCTTAAAAGAAAAGCCCTGTTATCTGTATAATATTTATTTTAGCCAGTGTGACACCGCGCTTAACCGCAGCGTTTCTGTTTGGTACCACGGTCGGACAGCGCCTCGGATTATCGGAGCGCCGTCCTCCGTGTTTTTGTCCTGCTTTTGTGATGCATGCCAGAAAACATTTTTTATGCTCCTGGTCGCATCGTTCTTACCTGTCCTTGTAATATTTTTCTTTCCTGTCAGTGGTGGACTCCTTCCATTTTTCTTTTTCTTCATTTCTTCTGTCTTTTCTGTGCTCTTGTCTTTTTCTTCTTTTTGGTCTCCATGCTGTCTTCCTGCAGGGATCCATGTTGTCTTGTTCTGTGCCTTTTTCCCAGCATTACTTTTTTCTCTTAAACTGCCACTTTTTTCCCATTCCTTTCTGTGGGCCTTTTCCCAATCCAAGATGGTGTTGTTTCCTTTCCTGTGTTGTCACTTCCTGTCTTCCTGTATATTAGTCACTCAGTCCTGACCTGCTTTGCGTTGCAAACACTTCCTCTTGGTGGTGATCTTCGCTCCTGTTTGTCGTTTGTTTTCCAGTTCCTGCTCCTCTGATTACAAATCTTTCTTCTTTTTTCCAGCATCCATTCCTGTTTTTTCCTCTGTTTCAGGGGTTCCTGTTTTAGAGGTTTTTCCCATGTTTTGGGTTTTTACCTCTGGGACTCCTTCTGGAGGGTATGGTCTATCTTGGCGTTTCTCTGTGAAGCAGCATGGTGGCTACTAGAAACGGTCGCCCCTATCTTGGTCTATCCAGAAACAGCAGAAAACCGGGTGCTCTTTAAAAGCCTTCCATCAAAGGTGAGAATCATCGTGCAGACCGTGACAGCCAGAGCCTGGTGCCCCCCCTGGGATCACTTGAGGCCCCCCTAGGGGGACCCACACACAAGTTTGAAGACCTCTGGCCTAGAGTATAGTATTTGGAAGAAGCATATAATCAATTGAACAATAGTACCTGTTATAGCAAAATTGACCGAAAGGTGTTTACAGATACAATTCAAGGGTACCATGAGAAAGTGAAAGGGTGGCATGCTAGAGAGGTAATGAATAACAATGAGTTGAAATGTTTGCTTAATTATTTCATGAAATTGTCCATTTTCTAGCTAATACCAACATCCCTAAGAACCCACTAAAACCACCAGGAAGACCAATAATTTTGGCTTAGGACAGTTTATTGCAGAACACATCAAAATGTAATGATTTTTTTCTAGGGCCCTTTGTATGCAGCCTACTCACGTATATGCAGAACTCCACAGATTTTTGGAGAAGGGTGTTTGATGTGTTATGTGAATCAGACATGCTTATGATAATATTGGATGTGTCTGAATTATACATGAGTTTTGTGCATGGGGGTGTATTGAGAGCAGTGAGGCATTTTGTGAGGGCGAGACCCATTAAACCCTTTGAACACAACAGAATATTATGTGAAATGATAGAGTTTTGCCTGACTAGAAACAGATTCTTCTTTGATGGACATCTGCAAGTGATGGTATTCAGCACCTGCTTCGTCACCAGCTATGCAAATCTGCATATGGGCTGGTAGGAGGAGTATGTGGTCTTGGAACCCACAAGTACTTGGACTCATGTCTTATGGGTAAGAATTATTGATGATGTATCTATCACCTGGAAAGGTGACTTGCCAACTGCACAATCATTTGTTAGGGAATTGAATAACAATTCTTTAATTTTGACATTAACTTGCAGAATAAGTGCCACACACATTGAGTTTCTGGATGTATCCATAGACATTAAGGATGGGAGAATGATCACTACCATTCACAGGAAAACTATGGCTGGAAATAGCATATTACATGTGGCAACTTGTCATCCGGTTAGTTTGAAGAAAAGAACCCCATATGGGGAATTATTAAGAGCCAGAAGGGTGTGTAATAAGGTAGAGAATTGCAAGAACACGTGTAATAAAATAAAAAATCGGTTCAGACGTAGAGGCTACAGTGCAAAGATTTTGACAACACCATCCCAGAGGGTAGAGAGATTGATACAGGGTGAGACATTATTCAAAGAGAGAGTGGTGAGACCATCTATCAAGGACCTAGAGGTGAGGTTTGCTTCCACATATAATACGGATCACTACTCAGTGAGAAAGATCTTTTAGAAAAATTGCCATTTATTAAAAAGTAAAGTGACAGTTTGGGAAAAGATCCCATGTAAACCCCTCATATCTTATAGGTGGGCAAGATCTTTGAAAGATAGGTTGGTGTACAATGATGTGAGAAGTAACCCGGGCATGTGGTTAAAACCAAAGGAAGGTTTTTATAAGTGAAACAAGTGTAAGGCTAGTGGACATGGTATGAATGCAACCACGGTGCAAACACCTTTTGGGCAAGAAATTAGAGTCTCAAAGCATCTCATCTACAAAACTGCGCAGGCTGTAAGCTCTCTATATTCTGAGGTTTGATACTTCGGAACCAAGAGGTTTGAATGTGTATGCAAAACTGCATGAATTTATCTGAAACACAGCATCTGCCGTCTCTCTCAAATATTTGTAATTTATTTTTGTTTTTACCATGTTAATGGGTTTTCTTTTCACTTTTAATTGCAGTAATGACAGGACTAGCACAGAATAAAGTGGAAATGGAAGAGTAGATTGACGTAGCTAGATCTTCTGACATGGACACTGAAGTTTATGATATATTTGTTGTTGAGTATGTAGCCCATTAGGGTGCATTTGGTATGAGAAATGGGGGGCACAGAATATGTTGGACTGTTATATCTTGCCCACTGGGGTGTAATGAGTTGAACTGTGGGACTCATAAGTGTATGGAAAAGTAGGAGTAAATTGATATGAGGCCACGTGGCAGCTTCAGGATGTTACGATTTGTGTTCAATCTCAAAAAGTTGTTTACAAAAAAAAAAATTTTTGTATTATGGGGATTACTTTTATTTGGATCTGATATAAAAAAAGAAAATGTTGTAAATAGACACATTAAAATGGCCATAGTGGAAGTGAGCAAATGGATGCATATTCTGTGTTAGTCTGTTGTTTATTTTCTGTTTATTTTAGATGTGTTAAAAGGAAAAAGAACTTGTCACATAGGAACCGTGACAAAGGTACTAGGAGTAGTGAAACACTTAGGTTGTATTTGGCCTAATAAATGTTAATCTTGCACACTTGCTGGTAGTGCCGGTACATTCTTATACAGAAGCGCGTTTCTTGGATATGAGGAGTGCAGGCTGTCACGCTGTACTGAGCACCAGCAGCATTTAGGAGTACACCATCACAGCTGACTCGGAGTCCATATATATATATATATATATATATATATATATATATATATATATATATATATATATACATATATATATATATATATATATATATAAATATATACACATATATATATATATATATATATATATATATATATATATATGTATATATTCGTGAAGTTAGTCAACTGTGTCAAAGATGTAGGTGAGTAACAAAATGCCTTTTCTATGGATACTAGGTCCTAACTATCACTACCTAGTGGCGACCACCACTAGGTGATATTTATATTGCCACTAGGTAGTTATAGCTGGGACCTAGTTTCTATATAAAAAGCATTTTTTTACTTGCCTATATCTTTGGCACCGCTTGACAAATCTTCCCAAAACTTTCCTGAAACAATTTCCAGTGCAGTCAGCTGTTGCGTGGAAAGTTTCAGGGTGATCCGTCGGGGGGGGCTGAGAAAAAGAGTGCATCCCAAAACACTTTTTCCCCCTTCTTATTGCCCTACAGATTTTGAACAGCAATAGCACCTAAACTACGGAATTACACCAAATTTGGCAGAAAGGTAAGTCCTGGCCCAGAAAGCAACCTTTTTTTTTGATTTGGTGTACATCCATTCAGTATTTTTTGAGAAATTAAGGGGAAAACAATTTTTTATATATAGAGACGCTAAGGATTTGAGGCCCCTCCCAATCTTGTGCTGAAATCTGAATGGCTGTCAAAACTTCAACCAGGAAGCGTTGGCAGTGATCTTGGGACTTAGCAGCCAAGTCCCAGAACATTTTTTAGAAAAAAAGAAAAGGGGACAGGGTACAGACACCCTGACCTCTTAGCTCTGGTGGTGGGGTCCTAGAGGGACTCCCCAGGGCTAAAAAGCATTTTCTTAAATGTTGCCGTGATTTGCGGCGGATCCAATGATTTTTTTTTAAATGAAGCGCAGTATCCAGTGCTTCGTCTATTTTAAGCCCCCAGGTGGGCCAAGTCCTGGGGGTGTTCTTTTATTGGAGTAAGGGGGATGCCTGGGCCCCCGCAGCCTTGGACGCTGTTACCTCCACGGGACGAAGCAGAAATTATGTGTGAGTGGCCACATTGCCCCCTGCACTCCAGGAACCACCATCTCCCGGGGGCTAAATTAATTAGCGTGGGGGAGGCCTGTGGGCTTTCCCCACAGCCCCGGGGACCGACACCTCCTCAGGGCTTTATGAATTAAATATGGGGTGCCCATTCACCCCCTTCCCAGGGACTTCAACCTCCCGAGGTCAAAGATTAAAAAAAGTGAAGAGGGTCCATTTTGGATCCCCTGTTCCCTGGATACTACCACCTCCCTGGGGCTATACTTGTTGGAGGGAGGCCACGTGACGCTCCTCAAGGAGCCATTGATGGCCCTGGGGACCACCACCCCACAGGTGCACACCTCCGGGACATAGCTGTTTACTGTGGCTTGGCTGCAGCATTGACAGCTGCAGCCAAGTCACAGCAAACACTCGACTTTCTGACAACGGACCTGTCAAACAGGTCCCGCTGTTAGAAAACTTAGTTTTCATCTCTGTTCCCTGCATGCAGATATGCGTGCAGGGAACAGAGATGGAAACTTTGCTTCAGCAACCAGGGAGCTGCTACTTAAAGCAGCTCATTGGCTGCTGGAGCAATGGGACCGGGGGTAGGCCTTGAGGCTTCCCTCACGGTCCCGGATAGCCCGTAAAGGGCACATTATAAACATTTTTTTAAATCTTCAGAGACCATGGGGGAACCTTTGAGGGCTACCCGCCATCCCAGTTAGTCCATGAAGGGCTAAAAATATACATTAAAAACATAAATGAATAGCTCAATTGTGAAGGTCACAGATCTTCACACTGAGCGTTAGAGGTTCGAGTCCAGCTGGAGTTGTTTCCCTCCATTTATTTTTTTAAATGCAAATATTTAAGGCTCACACTGAAAGATGATCTTACTGTTTTTAAATGACAAATACATTATTCTTTTCAAATTGTCCAGAAATATCTCATTCTAAGTATATCATACATCAAAGCCTAAAAACTCCTATTCTCTCTCCCTCTCACTCTCTTTCTCTCTCTCTCTTTCAGTCTCTTTCTCCCACTCCCACTCACACACCCACTCAGACACTTACGCACCCACTCACAGACTCACTCAGACAGTCACGCACTCTCACAGACACACTCAAATCCTTGTGCACCCACCCACAGCTCCAGTTAGACCCTCACACACCCACTCACAGACCCACTCAGACAGTTACGCACCAACTCACAGACCCACTCAGACTCTCACACACCCACTCACAGACTCACAGACCTGTGCACACACTGAAGCACCCACTAAAACACTGATGTATGCACTCTCACACCCAGAGAGACACTCTCACAGCCACTCTCACCCCAGATACCCCTCTCAGACCTACTCTCACACCCAGGTTGGCCACGGCCAACTCCTGCCACACACAGCCAAAGGGCTGTGCAAAGCATGGGGTTGGGTGGTTAGGGAATTTGGCCGTAGGGTCAGGCTGCAGGCCAGCTATTGCAGGCAACCTCCATTGCGCACTGGTGAAAGACATAAATGGTATAAGGTTGGAGGCTTATAGGGGGTTGGCCTCAGGGGCCACCCACTGCCGCGCATATATATACAGTATATATATATATATATATAGCTTGAAACTACCACAAAACTGGGAGTTCCGTGGCCATGATGCGGAGGCCTGAGCAGGGCTCCGGCAAGCCAAATATCACCAAAACTGTCCCTAAAACAACAGGGTATGCTCAGACTAGTCCTGTATAATGCCGAAGTAGATTTATTCAAAGCGTTTTAGCGATAGCCTTAGTTACGGGTCACACAAACATTGGAAATAGACAAAGGATCATCAAACACTCCTGTTGTTTAAAATGATATGAATAAAGGCGTCATATTGGAATGATCAAATTACAATATCTACAATGTGTATACTTTCATCTCAGTACAGTGCCCATAGAAATAATGCATGTAAATAAAAGTAAAAGCCAAATGCTTCATAAACAAAACACATAGTGAAAAGAATATTCATAGAGCATGGTCATTATGGTTATAAATATAACACTAGCAAAATTAGTTGCCAACACCGTGTGTGCTCAAACAAAGGCAGTGGGAATGGACAAGAGATAAAGCGACACCAATAGCCAAAGTAAGCGCAGGAGTGGGTAAAGTCCAGAACCACACATGTGCGAGCACTATGGCATGTGCCAAACTGGAATACTTACTTTAGAGTAGTAGCCCGATCTGATGGACACTCGTGGTGCATAGATGCAGTCATATACATGACAGAAGTAAGGCTAACTCATGGATGTGTTAAATCAAATTTAGAGCTCTAGCAATGTGCTTCAATAACAGATGTGCATACCAAGGACCAACATGAGACTCATTCCGTCCTGAACAATAAGTACGCCAGCACCCAAAGTCGGAGTACTCTTAGAGGTGAGGCGCTTTCTGTACATTTTTGTTAGAGCATATATTGATTCAGATAGCATACTTCTGCCTTCAGCTTCCTGGAGTGTAAGCTTGTAACCCATTTTAACCCACTTTTTCTGTGTCTTGTTTTCACTCAGGTCACTTCACTGGTGTTATGCTTAGTCTGCACTTTTGGGGATATCATAGAAGAAGATATTCCTTACATCTTCGGCTTGTGTCTGGGCCTTCAGATACGAATTTATTATCTGCAATTCATTCAGTCATTATTGTGACTGCCCACATTGGCCTGTATGCTAGTTAGTTAATATGCTGTACTTGCTTTCACTAGTTGGCAGATGGAAGAGCTTGTGCTCTTCATGTCCATTTCACATGTACGTGGACTCTTTATTGAACTACTACTGTGATATTGTGTTATTTTGTTCAATTCACCTCGAGCTGGCATGTTGGGGGTGACATTAGGTTCATTGCAACTTTGTATATTCTTCCTTTGCATTTGGGCTGTTTTACTTATTTTGGTTTACCCAGAAATAATGTCACTCTCACTATTGGCAGTGGATGCATCAGGTTCACATGTCTATAATATGTTTGGAGCAGACTTCCCTTGCCGTCTCTGTACTACTGTATTTTCCCAGTATACGCTGATTGTTTTGCCTTCTCCCTGCCTCTGAGCGCACTCCGACTTTTGGTGCTGCCTTATGAAGAGAGACAGACTGTTCGTCTGTGCATGGTGCAGTTTTGGGTGGTTATGGGGGGCCTGGCCGCAGCCAAACCCTGCTGCGCAAAAGGCTGTGCACAGTGCAGGTTTGGTTGGTTATCAGGAGTTGGCCTGTGCAATGTCGAAGACTGTGTGCAGCATGGGGTTAGGTTGTTATGGGGGTTGGCCTGTTCGGGTCTGGCCAAAGGCCATGCACAGTGTAGGGTTGGGTTGTTTTAGGGGTTGGCAGCAGTCGGTAGTTGATTAACATATAGTAATGAAAATTACTTCATGTTAAAAAAAAAAATTTGAAATTCAATGAATAAACAAAGGTTACAGGGACATTAGAGTTAAGAAATATAATTAAAAAAAACAGAAATTCATTTAAAAAAACAAAAGGTTACAGAGACATTACAGTTAGGCTGCCATTTTGAAAGTTAGAAAACCATAGAAATTCACCTGTTATAGATAGAGTTATCTCAAGTAACTAAAACTCGTGCCCGAAGGTAACTATAACTCACGCCCTCGCCATGCACTGCTAATTACCCCACAAGTTATGGCACTCCTGACATCTTTGATAACATCATTGATAATATCAATGTGGTATTTGCAGCAAAATGTTTGACAAAAAAACGGTGCATGGCGAGGGTGTGATTTAAAGTTACCTTAGGGGACGAGTTATAATATTTATATATATATATATATATATATATATATATATATATATATATATATACACACTGAAATAAGAAAGGTTAGAGGGATTTTATAGTTAGGCTCACATTTCACTCATACAAAACCAGCGAAATTCAGCAGTTATAGTTTCCTGAGCTACTGAGCAAACTATAACTTACACCTCCACAATGCATTGCTTGTGACCTCCCATATTACATCACCCATGACATGGTCAGTGACTTTACTGATGACATCACTGATGACATCTCCAATGAGTGCCTGTATGGGTGTATAAGTAGGTATCTGAGTAATTGTGTGGGTGAGTGAGTGGCTGTTTGAGTGTCTATATTGGTGAGTGAGTGGGTGTGTCAGTGGCTGTATGGGTGAATGAGTGGCTTTGTGAGTGGCTGCATGGATGGGTGAGTGGGTGTGTAAGTGGCTATGGATGAGTGAGTGGGTGTCTGAATGGCTGTATGAGTGATTGACTGACTGTTTAAGTGGCTGTATGGGTGAGTAGGTGGCTGTTTGGTTAAGTGAGTTGCTGTGTGAGTGGCTGTATTGTAGAGTAAGTGTCTCTGTGAATGGATGTATGGGTGAGTGAGCAGATGTGTGAGTGCTTGTATGGATGTGTGAATGGGTATGTAAGTGATTGTGTGGGTGTGTGAGTGTGCGAGTGCTTGTATGGGTGAGTCAGTGGCTGTGTTGTTAGGCTGTATGGGTGAGTGAGTGGGTGTGTGAGCGGCTATAGGATGAGTGTGTGGCTCTGTGAGTGGCTGTATGGATAAGTGACTGGTTGTATGAGTAGCTTTGTATATGAGTGAGTGGTTGTGTGAGTGCCTGTGTGAGTGAGTGGCTTTATGGACGAGTAAGTGGCTGTATGAATACTTGTATGGGTCTCTGAATGGGTCTGTGAGTGTTTGTGTGGGTGTGTGAGTGGGTGTACGAGCGGTTGCATAGGGGTGTGAGTGTTTCTGTGGATGATGTCATTAGTGATGTCATTTGAGATGTCATCAGTGATGTCACTGAGCATGTCATCAGTGATTTAATATGTGCGTTCATAAGCAGTGCATTGCGAGGTCATAAGTTATAGTTCTCTGAGTTTCACTGGTTTTCTACAAGTGAAATGTGAGCCTAACTATACCGTCCCTGTAACATTTGTTTTTTTCAGTGAATTTCTAAGGTGTTTTTAATACTATTTCCAAACTATAACATCCCTGTAACCTTTTTTTTTTTAAACAGTGAATTTCTAATATTTTTTTCATGTTGTTTCCTAACTTTAGCGTCCCTGTAACCTTTGTTTTTTATGTGAATTTCTAAGGTTACTTAAATTATATTTCCTAACTGTAATCACTAACCTGTGACTGTGAGTGTGTAAGTGAGTACCTACGTGTCTCAGTTGGTCTGTGAGTGGGTGTGACAGTGTCTGAGTGGGTCTGTCAGTGGATGTGTGAGTGTCTGAGTAGGTCTGTTAGTGGGTGTGTGAGTCTCTGAGTGGGTTTGTGAGTGGGTGCTTGAGTGTCTAAGTGGGTCTGCGAGTCAGTGCATGAGTGTCTGAGTGGGTCTTGAGTGGGTCTGTGAGCCTGAGTGGGTCTGTGCGTGCGTGCAAGAATGTGCGAGTGGGTCTGTGAGTGTGTTCATGAATGTCTTAGTGGGTCTGTGAGTGGGGGTGTGAGTCTCTGAGTTGGTACGTGATACTCTGAGTGGGTCTGTGTGTGGGTGTGTGAGTCTTCGAGTGTGTCTGTGAGCTGGTGCATGAGTGTCTCAGTGGGTCTGTGAGTGTCTGAGTAGGTCTGTGAGTGGCTACATGAGTCTGTGAGTGAGTGCATGAGTTTCTGAGTGTGATGTGAGTGAGTGCATGAGTTTCTGAGTGTCTGTGAGTGGGCGCGTGAGCCTGAATGGGTCTTTGAGTGGGTGCATGGATGTCTGAGAGGGTCTGTGAGTGGGTGTGTGAATGTCTCAGTGGGTCTGTGAGTGGGTGCATGAATGTCTGAGTGAGTGTCTGAGCTCGTCTGTGAGTGTGTGTGTCTGTGTCAGTACCTGTGTGAGTGACTCAGCCACAAAGGAACATCATCTGCTGTGTTATCCAACAAGAGTCCACAGTTTTGCACAAAATATCTACCCAAGTGGAATTCTTTCAGCCTCCTTGTGTAAATGTCCAGTACATATTTTACACTACAGCTGCATAATGGAGCACAAGGAAATGTCACCAGTGACCTTGTGTGTGTTTTGGCAATATAATTGCTCCTGGTGCGCCTTAATATAAAAATATGTGATAACATGAATCCTGGTATAGAGAGGCCAATGAGACTACAAAGATGTAAATCTCCACCAAATCAGGGTCCTTCCTGCTATCTATGACATAAGTGCTTCTTTGTTTTGTGGAGATGTCCCAATATTCCTTGGATTTAAGAATGTGTCACCAAAATGGGCAGGAAATGTATGGGGGCCCTTTGGTAAACTGTCCATCATCCTGGCAACAGGGGGAAGACCTTTGCATACTAGTAAGGTGGACGGGGCAGTGCCCGGTGGTGTGGAGCTTCTACGTGATTCACACATTTGCATACTCATATCACTTTGAAGAAAGAACCATGGACTATGCTCTCACCAGGAGAGGACAAGAAAGATTGTGCTCCAATAGGCTAATGATGCATTCACCTCCACAAAGGATTTCAGATCATTTTTCAATATGGAATTGCTGAGAAAACACACATTCTTAGCCCTTGCCAGCCCAGGAGTTAGAATCATTTGCCCTTTACAGAAGTGGACCTTCAGCTGAGGCACCTGCTATATTTATATTTGTAAGTGCTTCCTCGTAAGGTTTAACCCCTTGGGCACCAAAGACAAGCTGGTCTCGCCCTCGGCCACAGTCGCCAGGTGCCGAGGATGAGACCAGCTCGTCCTGCAACCGGCCAACGGAGGGAGCGCTTCCCCTGCCACCCCAACCCCCCCCCCAGTGGCGTCTGATGACATCAGCGTGCGGTCTCCTGCTGACCTCATCAGAGGTAGCTCCCATCACGCTGGAAACTCAGCTTCCAGCGTAATCGGAAGAGAAACGCTTTTGTTTTTTGGAAAGTGCCTAGCTGTGGATTTTGGCCTCTATCCCAGCCGGCACCTAGGGAAACCTAGCAAACCTGGGCATTTAATGAAAACTAGACACCTAGGGGAACCCAGGATGGGGTAAAGTGTGGTGCTCTCACCAGGTTCTGTTATCCAGAATCCTTCGCAAACCTCAAACTTTGGCAAAAACAACATTTTCCTCACATTTCGGTGCTGCTAAGTTTTGGAACCTGAGGGGAGCCACAAACTTCCTTCTACTCAGTGTTCCCCCACATCTCCTGATACAAATTGTACCTCACTTGTGTGGGTAAGCCTAGTGCCTGCAACAGGAAATGTCCCAAAACACTATTTGGACACATCAAAATTATCAATTTCAAAACTACCTGTTTTTGCATGGGGGAGCACCTGCGTTTTTGGTCCTGGGCTCAGCAGCCATCTAGGGAAACCTACAAAACTCAGACATTTCTGAAAACTAGACACCTGAGGGAGTCCAGGGAGATGTGACTTGTGTGGATCCCCCAGTATTTTCTTACCCAGAATCTTCTGCAAACCTCAAAATTAGCTAAAAAAAACACATTTACCCCACATGTGTGTGTTGGATCACTGCTCTGGCACAAATTTCCTACCACCCAACATTCCCCTCAGTCTCCTGATACCTCACTTGTGTAGGTGGGCCAAGTGCCTGTGACTGGGGAGATCCAAAAACATGTCGAAATTGAGGGGGGATCCAAAGCGGGTCCAAAGGGGCAGTTTGGAAAAAAATTAATTTATTCTGACAAGTGGGGCAGAATATTTAACGGTATAGATGCAACAATGCTGTGAGGTGGGAATTTTGTGGATCTCTGCAGATTCCGGAAGTTTCCATCACATAAATGTGGGGAAAATGTGTGATTTCAAAATTGGAGCTTTGCAGGGCATTGTGGGTAAGAAAATGGTGCGGGTGCATGTAAAGCACACTACCCTGGACTCACCCAGATGTTTAGTTTTCAGATATGTCTAGGCCTCGTAGATTTTTCTAGATGGCAGTGTCCCAAAGTCCAAAAAGTGCAGCCCTCACCATTCCAAGTGAGACAATTTTGAGAGTTAGCCAAGTTCTCATGGCCCAAATGTAAAATCAAAACCAAAAATAATCAAATGTCCTCATGCTTTCCATTGGGATAAGATCTTTTAGTGTGTGTGGGGGGGGGAGAGCTGAAAGACTGTTACCCCCTTTAGTTGGGGTGGGGGCAAACCATGGCCATACTGGTTGCTAGCCACCACCCAACTATTTTTTATTTTTTTTTAAATTCCCTGTCATCTAGTAGGCTTTCTGCCCCCCCCCCCCCCCCCCCCCCCCCCCAGAGAGTGGATCGGGGATAATTGCCCCATCTGCCTACCGGTGGGCAGAACAACTTTGTCTCCATTTATTTGTGGTGGGGGTATATTCATACCCCCACCCTTTTAAAAAAAAAACATATTCTCTGGTGTCTAGTGGGCTTTCTGGTCCCTAGGGGGCAGATGGGCCTTACAAAAATAGGCT